>NC_056736.1:221699588-221739588 GCF_019279795.1 Protopterus annectens | reverse complement strand
CCTCAGGCCCACCATTCCCATCTTTACCTTGCTGGTGCCAGTGTACACCTGTAGGTTTTCTGTTCATTAGCAGGAACTAGGCCGGAAGACATGGTCTTCTGACTTTGGGACATTGCAAAATGACACTCATGTGTGGCCCATAGTTGTCAAGCATCTGCAAAAAGGCTGAGGGTGGGGAGGAGTGTCATCCTGAAACATAACAGTGAGCTGAAGCATACATCCAAAGCTCACTAAATATGGCTGTATCTGAACAGAGTCAAGGTCATGCATTGTGTCAGACATAACCCTGACTCCAGAGCAATAGTGAAGGCACTGTGTGACCTCCAAGGGATGTGCACATGAGCTGACCTTGCAATCTGGCAGAGTTGGGGAACATTTGTAGGGCGGAGTGACCAAATAATGGCAAGTGAAGATGGGCCAAGCTAGCATACACCTTCCAGGAATAGTGATTGCTGTTGTTCACTTAACATGTGTTGCAACAAACCATTATTTTAAGGGTGCGTACACTTATGGAACCCACATATTGTATGCATCCCAATCAACATCTGCAAAACTAACACATTTGTTTGATACTGCATTTGATTGCACAGGTCATACATCACATATCAGGTGTGTGTAATGTTAACATATGCAGTATTGTGGTCCCATGGCATATCAGGGAAGAGGGTGTCATGTCAATTATGGTGTGTACTCTCCTCATAGCCACAGTAAGCTTTGTAGGTTGTCAGTATAATTGGATTGTATTGCTCATACATGCACTGATGATGATGAGATCTGCAAATTGGATGTCAGGCATTCACTATTTACATCTGTCCTCATATCAACCCAGGTATGTGTCAGACTAACACATAAGGGCTGTGAGCAACAAAACAAACATGACTGCCACACATATACACATTCAGCAATGGTGTGTACACTTGTGAGGTAAGGTGCACAGTACATGGCAGGGTGCTGAACAGGTGCACAGCAATACTGTGTACATGGGTGCAGTGTGTTCCAGGGAAAGGGGCATCACCTTTTAACACAACTCATGCATCACAGAGATTTATAATGTTGGTAACAGGGATTAAGTATAGCTGCAGTGCATGCTGTTGAGTGCCATATGTCATGCATGTTGACAGTTGGGTAATGAGAGGTCTGTGTAATATCTTTGTGCCACCTCATCTGTAAGTGTGTGTGTTTGTGTGCATGCGTGTGTGTGTGTGTGTGTGTGTGTGTGTGTGTGTGTGTGTGTGTGTGTGTGTGTGTGTGCGTGCGTGCGCATGTGTGTAGAGGTAAGCAATGACATACAGCTCTTAAAGTACATTTTCTCTTTTCCCCTCACAGGTGGCGAAGTGGGTCAGGGTCCCTCCTGCAGGCAAACTGATGTCAGTGCCCATACAGACTCTGACAATGATGATAGGTATGGTGAGGCAAAGGCGGGGTTGTCAGGGGCTGAAGCTGTGTCATCGGTTGACATCCCACTGTTATCCACCCCATCCCAGCACACAGTCACGTTGCCTATACATACCTCATCACCAGTGGCCATAGATGAGAAACAGTTGGCTTGTGGTGGCATGGGACAGGACAGTGTGGGGAATATGGCAAGTGTGTTTGTACACAGCAGCCATAGTTGGATGACCGGTGAGGTACCACACAGGCAGATGTACAGAGGTGCTCATAGGAGGGCTGCTGGCCAGCATGCCTCTGGCAAAAGTGCCGCAGCAGGTGTCACCAGATGCATGTTTTGGGTCATCATGGGGGCACAGGCACCTATGGAATGTTATACTAGACAGGGTCTGAGGCTCCAGAGGGCTACTCATTCTGCTGTCATTGATAACATCCGTGATCTCGCAGGTGCCCACCGATATTTTGCAGAGGTCCTGGATAGATGGTTGGGTGAGATGGTGGGAATCCACGACCATGCAATGTCCATGTTAGAGCATATGGTGGGAGTAGCTATTGTAGAAAGACCACCAAATAGGTTCACCTCGAACCGACCTCATGGTATGCACAAATGTGGTGCATGCGCCCAGTGCAAGTACATCAAGGTAGGGCCACAAGTTACCATCAATAATAGAACTTACAAGGTTAACAACTACTACAACTGTGAATCTAAATCAGTGGTGTACGTCGCTGTCTGCAACCAATGTAAAGCCTTCTACATTGGAAAAGGCGTAAATTCAGGACCAGGATCTATGAACATATGTACGCCGTAAGCAGACACGATGTTAACAATGCCTTAGCTAAACACACAATTGAATGTACTGGTCATACTTTTAATTTTGCCATTGTGCATCAAAGGGTTCCTGAAATTAGGGGAGGCCCTTGGCAAATCAAATTAGAGATTGATGAACTTATGTGGCAGGTTCGGACTAGGGCGCACCTCACTCCGGGCATCAATGACAACTTGTCCATTAAATGTGTGCTCAAGTGGTTATCATATAACAGATGACATAACCTATGAGTTAAAACTAAGTTACTTCACATTTGTTTCTTTTACACTTTCACACATGACATGGGCTCATTACAACACCTAGATTTAAAAATGTTTATCTAGGTGACAACTTGTCCCTATTTGCCCCTATATTAGGGGTATTACTGATTTATTTAGCAGCACAAATGAGTACACTTTCAAGGAATAACTAGTATTTGTTTGTTTACAAATTTGTGTAAATGTATTTCTGCTTTAATGTTACTATGGTAACAGTGTATTAGGAAATGCACTTCAAGATGATTGGTAAAGTAATTCATTGTTTCACTATTTAAAGTTTCAACATACACTCCTATGCTGTTTGTCTGATGAAGGCTGGAGATTGCTCTGGCTGAAAGCGCTTACGTTTTATTTGGATTTAATAAATCGCTATTTTACTTCAAGCTTTCTCTCATTGTGTTCCTGCTCTTCAGTTTTATTTTTTCCTGGGAGTAGGGTGACAGCCACATGGACATAGGTCAGCAACACCAACAGGTAGAGGTCTACGTGGACATGCAACAAGTCAGAGCTGCTCCTGCAGTGGCAGTACCAGCACCAGTACTGCAGGGGGGGTGCTGTCCACACCACAACACTGCAGGTCATGTGCACATGGCCCTGGCTGGTCCCAACAGGGACCCAGATCCAACGGACATGTGTCAGCATCAAGGGAGAGTAGCATATCTGAGCTTGTACCTGGCAGTGCCCGTGGAACCCCTGGCAGTCACAGTTCTTGTCTCCGTGGTCAGAGATAGTGAACTGCACACTCTGCCATGTACAGTCTGCAGCTGTCCAACAAACCCCTGTATGGGGAAGCCACATGGCTGAACTGTGTGCATACAGACA
Organism: Protopterus annectens; assembly: GCF_019279795.1. Classification (NCBI taxonomy): domain Eukaryota; kingdom Metazoa; phylum Chordata; order Ceratodontiformes; family Protopteridae; genus Protopterus; species Protopterus annectens. Next base: position 221,736,293 of record NC_056736.1, on the reverse strand, counting down.
CACTCACACACACACACACACACACACACACACACACACACACACACACACACACACACACACACACACACACACACACACATCACCAACACAGCTATGGCACCTCCATACCTACACACACATCTGCACAGCCCAATTAATAATTAAACCCCCTAACACACACACATGATGTCAACCAAACAGCTCAGCCTAGGTCTCTGGCAAACCCACAACACACCCTGTGCATATGATACCTGTGCCACATCTCTGTCATCCATAATATCGATGCAGGGACAGGCTAATATGGTTCTGATACACAGGGTGAATGTACTAAGGTGTAGCAATGTAATGCTTTGTAACATGTTTTCAGCATGAAAGTTTGATGTATACATGTCAGGATGTGTAGCTGTTTAGCCATGATGCATTATAGCTGTTATTAACACTGACTGATAGTGGTCTTCATAATGTATTCAGTTTGTGTTGTAGGTGTCTATGTGCCAGCAGGATGCTGGTCTGCTGTTGTTTTCTACAAGGGGTATGGCACTGTGGTGACACATTGACTGTGTCATATCCTGGGTACAGCTGAACACAAGTAACAGGTCTGTATAAGAGTTACTGCATGTGCCACATGTCTGATAGGTCTGAGGGGTGTATATAGGTGAGTGCATGGTGGCTGATGTCAGCAGCCCTTCTACAGTGGACAATTGTATGTGTACTGGGTGGCACACACCCCATGTTTGTGTAAACCACCCACACACAGAGGCTTTGGTTTTGATGCAATACACAGAGAATATTGCACACACTGATGTACTCAATTTTGCAGTGAACCCATTTTAGCCTATGCAATTCCACCAAGACATAATAGGCAAAACATCACATCAGTAAATAATCAGTAATAATCAGTCTGCTACTTTAATGCCATTGATGATAGTACTGGCAGGGTATATGTTCCCTTCCCAAATATAGTGCAATCCCAACATTGGTAAACATAGGTGTGCTGGTGTGAGTGGCATAGCCCTACACTTTGGAGGGTGTGGGGTGGTGTAGAGCCGTGGGTTGGTGTATAGCCACACATAGTATGAGTAACAACTACCTAACCTATTAACATACACTGTACAGTATTACAGCAGACTAAGCATGGGGATACACGCAACAATAACCCAAATGAGGGTGGCTGTGTCCACAACATCAACAGCCAACATATATACCAACTCCATTATTGCTGTATAGCTATACACTGGGGAAGAGGGCATTTTCAGATATACTACTAGTTTTGATAAAATGAATTTCCATGAGATGATTCCTTTGAAATGGTAGCATTTGCCAGTCAGTTCTCAGTCAGATGACCTTCTGGGACATGTATATTCTGCAAACTTAAGTAGATCCCTTCACATACACACACACTTACTTGGCAACACTGAGAGTAGAACCCCTACCTAGGTACATATTGCTACTAATGTGTTTGACCTTAATTGCACACACACACTTTCAGGATGGTGTGTCTTGAGTCTCTTCTTAAATGAGGAGCATCACCAGGCCTTGTACAGTATGGTAAAGGGGGATATACTGGGTGTTAATGGACAATACATAGTATGCTATACTGTCATATGCACATTGACAAACACATAACGGTCATAGACACATCTGAGAGACCTGGGTTTATCAGTGCTAACTACCTTGTCAGTGAGTCCATTTTGTTACAGATAATTTGCACACAGCACATGCATCATTGAGCTGAATAGTGTACTAAGTTACCTGTATGGTTGATGGTGACAGTGGTCCTCATACAGTGGACCTTGGGGCATGTATTGGGGGTACCATGGTGTAAAGACAGTATACCCAGCACCCACACCCCACATTGGATATTTTACTCACTGAAACCCATGATAATACTCTGACATACCCACAATCACACACTGACCAGGACTGCAGTACAACCCCTTGTCTATCTCATCAGTGCTACTACAGGGATATGCATTTATTGCACATGCCACAGGGATAGTAGGGTGATGGTTTGTCATGGCTCTCCTAATGTCACCAACATCACTATTTCTTATACTGTATGGCCAGGTGTATTGTATTTGGAGAATGTGGCCTAAGAATGCTGTATCCTACAAATATACACACTTGCAAGCATACACACATTTGCCAGGACTCAGAGGGTCCTCATATGGTCGACTGTTCATTTGACCTAAATGTCATTTGGTCGACAGTTCATTTGATCAACAGGAATTATAGGTGGGGGGCTTCGCCCCCACACCACCCAATGTGGGGGGCTGTGCCCCCCCCCCTAATTATATATATCAACTCCAGGGTCACACAACATCGGGGAAGGGGGCAAATGCTTGTCGATCAAATGAACTGTCGACCAAATGACGTTTAGGTCAAATGAACAGTCAACCATATGACATGGACCCATTTATACATATCTGTATATTGATTTATATACATATTTATATATAATCTATATATATATATATATATATATATATATATATATATATATATATATATATACACACACACACACACACACACACACACATATATATATATATAAATCTGTATATTGATTTATATACATATTTATATATATATATATCTATATATTGATTTTTATATATATATCTATATATATATCTATATGGGTCTACTTCATATGACCTAACTTTCATATAATCGATATTCATTTCACCGAGATCAAAATACCTAGTTTTGGTCAGCGGATGGTGCAGTGGTGCAGCGGTAGCATTGTCGCCTCACAGCAAGAGGTTCTCCGGTTCGATTCTCGGCTGGGGTGCCTTCTGTATGGAGCCTGCATGTCCTCCCTGCATTCGTGTGGATTTCCTCTGGGTGCTCCGGTTTCCTCCCACATTACAAAGACATGCATCTGGAGCCTTTCTCCCTGGGCCTCCGCTGAAAATTGGCTTCATTCCAAGTCGGACTTTCCTGGTTACAAATGAAAAATAAATAAATAAAATAACTTAAAGTCCATAACACCTAAAACCCATTTGATCGAAACTCATAACATTGACACATGAAATTAAAAGCATTATGCCCTTTTCCCCACTGTAGCATGATCCTGGAGTTAGAATATATAGTTAGGAGAGGTGTGGGGGGCACAGCCCTCCACATACTTTATATATTTCAAAGATACACATGGATACTTATAACTGATATGACTAACTCTTTGCAGACAACAATAGTTATCTAAACTGGTACACAGGCCAAGTAACATCTTCACAATACACACTCTGTCAACAATCACCATAAGTACACAGACCTCACTACTGTACACACTACAACAGAATGTCCAGGTTTTGTCCTCAAATATGAGGCCCACTATACATAACATGTCTAGCACTCTGATATCTCACTGGCTTGTTACCATGTATGATGTCAGTAAATAATGATGAACTGTCCATATGCACCTCTTACTGCATGACATATGGACAAAGGGTGACAGACTTGGGGGACAGAGGCACAAACACACCCCCAATATTGACATAGTGCTGTGATAATCTGAGAAATTTTGTGGTGTAACAGGGTTTGTTGTGACATATCTCTTCTGAGGGATATGAAGTCAGTAACTAACATGGATGTCACCATGTACTGACTGCAATCATCAGAGTATGCAAATGCATATCTAAAGATAGAAAATGCGTGAGTAACACAACACATGTAAACTCCAAACTCTGGACAGTCTGCAGATAGCCCTACAGGTGAGAGTTTCCTTAACCACATAACACTGTCATGCCAGACTTTAAATCATATAGAACAGCCATATCCACACAAACCCTGTTAAACCAACATTACTTCAAATGTAGAACCCCAATACTTACATTCTGTCTCCATGTCTGAAACATAGCTCTCCTGTTTTTTGGCCTGTCTCCACAGTGTATTTTGTAAGAGGTATTTCCAACTACCCTCTGTGATGCTGTTTGTCAAACACCCACATGAAGTCCTGCTCACAGTGAAGGAAAAGGACCAACACCCACATGAAGTGCTTAGTTATAGGAGTGTGTTTCCATGCAATTGTCTATAGGAATGATACTACAGCTGTTCCACATGCAATTAGCAAGTGGAGGACTGCAATTCATGCACAGGCCACGAGCTGATCATGAGCATTCCTTACAAAACTCAAGCTGCTGCCAATGCAAAACATATGTACTTTTTCACATCCCCCAGAGAGGGAGAGAGAAAGAGACAGAGACAGAGATGAAGTAAGAAAGGAAGGGTGTAAGAGAGCAAGAGCCAAGTGTGTTTGTGTATGATCCGTGGATGGAGAGTGGTATCTGGGTATTATAACAGTTGGCTTTATTGTTTACTAATCCATACTGTCACATAGTAATTGCACATGGCTGTACACATTTATGGCTGAGGATTGTCTACAACAACCTCTACAGTGTTTGAAAACTTTGGCCTTGTAAAGTGGACAATGGGACATATAGGTCCTCAATATAATGATGCAGCAAAACCCACACTACAGTGGATCCTATCAGTACACACTCATCCCATCACCCACACAGGATACGGATGACACACACACACACAAACACACTTACCAGCACTGAGTTTCAAACCTCTACGTGACTATATATTGCTATTACAGTGTTATGCAGTTATTGCATGTACCACAGAGCTTACATGTTGGAGAGTTGTCCAAAGGTATCTTTGAAGGTGATTGACATCAGCAACAGTTCTACAGAAGGGGTAAGGGAAGTGTTGTACATGTGAATGTCCACAAAAGCAGGTATCAGTGGAGACACACACACTGTTAGGGAAACACACACATCACAGTTGGCAAGATCAAGATTAGAACCCCTCCCTAACTAGTTTGCTACACTACAGTATTATGCAGTTATTACAAGCACCACAGAGCTTATATAGCTGATACATGGCCAAAGGGTTATGTCAAGGTGAATGAGCTCAGCACACATTTGCCAGTACTGAGATGCATAGGTTCATTGGTTTGCAGGTATGTAGTAGGTGGATGGGCCTGACAGCTGTATAAGGCTAGGCACAGGGAATACCATGGCATCAGGCCACATGACAATGGTCTCCAGATTGGCTCAGGGGTGTAGGCCCTGGAGTGGTCCCCACAAGTGGTATTGTATTCACCATCCACTCATCTGGGTTACTATTGTTGGTGGTCAGTGATGTACATTGCTTCCCATGTATGTGAGTTGTATTCCATAACATGGACATTGTCTGGGTTGTGCGCTAGTCCCTCACACATGTTCTTTGACATGTGGAAGTGTATTTGAGGTCTCTGGGTCATGTTGTGTGTACAGATTGCTATCTTCTGATGTAGCATTCTTGACCTCATTTGGGGAGACCTGGCCATGGAACTGAGGTCATGCTTGCACCTACATTGACAGCATGATACAGGTATTCAGTGGAGTTAGTGGCATCTGTCCATACAGGGCATGTGTATAAGGCATGGTATTCCCCTTGTGGGTTACATTTGCAGGCTCTACAGTTGTTGCAGACATCCAGTGGGGAACATAGCAAAAGAACCACTGTAAGCATTTATTTGCCTATTGTAGGGATGGAGCAGCGTCCCATGTCCTTTTACTTGTTGGATAACACAAAGTCAGGAGATGTTACTCATCACAGTATTTTCTGATGTTAGTGGCACTGATGTGGTCAACAGGCATGTAGTCCACCGCAATCACACTGTGGTTACTATCTGCGGGCAATATGCAGGGAACTACCAGTATAGTGGTTGTTGCCTAGCCAAGTGTGTTTGTGTATGAGACATGGGTGGATAGTGTTCTCTGAGTAATACAAGTGTTGCCTATATTGTTCACTGATCCATAATGTCACATGTATGGCTATGGATTGTCTACACCAGCCTCTCTCCTGTTTGACATCTGTTGTCCTTGTAAAGGTAGACATTATGACATATAGTAGGTCCTCAATATAATAATTTAGCAAAACCCACCCCACAGTGCATCCTGTTATCACACAATCACAGCAGCCTCCACACAGGATACTGATGACAGACACACACTTACCAGTACTGAGATTCAAACCCCTACATAGCTATGTATTGCTACTACAGTGTACCACATTTATCGCACGTGCTACAGGGCTTATTGAATAGATGTTGCCCCAAGGTACTTCTAAGGTGAAGAACATCACCAGCCCTTGTAAATACTGGCATTGGGTGATATAGTGGGTGAGAGATCCCAAAAATAATTCTACCCTAATCACACATTTACATTTGCCAGGGGTAAGGTTCAAATCTCTCTCTAACAATCTTTACAGACCATTATGCTATGCATTTACCACATGCTCCACTGACATGACATGATTTAGGTTTGGCAACAGGTACTTGTAAGGTGGATGATATGTGCAGGACTGCTAAAGTCAGGCTTTGCGGTGTGTACTGGCTGTAAATATAGCCAAAATCTTTGAGGTACACACATACACACACACAAACACTTGCCACAGATGAAATTCAAATCCATAGCTGTGCAGTTACTGCTACTACATTGTTCCACATTTATGGACACACCACCGAGCTTACAGAGATATCCATTGTCCAAATGGGTATTTCAAGGTGACTGACATCAGCAGGCTTGCTAAAGTAGGTCAATGGGAGGTTTAGTGACTGGGAATGGCCTCAAAATCATTAATCTCTATACACACACAGAGTTTCACAGTAGGCATGTCTGGAATTAGAACTCCTACCTGACAAGTATGTTACACTATAGCATTACACAGTTATCGCATGTACCACAGAGCTTATAGGGCTAGCCTTTGTCCAAAGGGGTATTTCAAGGTGACTGACATCAGCAGGCTTGCTAAAGTAAGACAATGGGAGGTGTAGTTATTGTGAATGGCCTCAAAATCATTAATCTCTACACCCACAGTTTCTATGTCAGGGATTAGAATTCCTGCCTGACTAGTATGTTACACTACTGCATTACACAGTTATAGAATGCCTGCCTGATTTATATGTTACACTACAGCATTATGCAGCTATCACAGACACCATGGAGCTTATAGGGCTAGCCCTTGTCCAAAGCGGTATTTCAAGGTGACTGACATCAGCAGGCTTGCTAAAGTAAGGCAATGGGAAGTGTACTGACTGTGAATGGCCTCAAAATCATTAACTTCCACACACACAAAGTTTCACAGTTGTCATGTATGGGATTAGAACTCTTACCTAACTAGTATGCTACACTATAGCATTACACAGTTACTGCACGCACCAGAGAGGTTTTAGGGCTAGCCTTTGTCCAAAAGGGTATTTCAAGGTGATTGACATCAGGATGCTTGCTAAAGTAGGGCAATGGGAGGTGTAGTGACTGTAAATGGTCTCAAAATCACACAGAGTTTCACAGTTGCCATGTCTGGGATTAGAACTACAACCTAACTGGTATATTACACTATAGCATTACGCAGTTATCACACACACCACAGAGATTATGGGGTTAACAATTAGCCAGAGGGTTATTTCAAGGTGACTGACATCAACATGAGTGCTAACATGGTCTATGGGAAGTGCAGTGTGTGTGAATGGGCCATAAACCATTCCTCTGGGAACACAAACACAACACTCAGTCAAACACAACTTTACATTTGACAGGACAGGGTATACAAATGCTAGATAAATACTGATTTGTATTATCATGTTACACAGTTATCACAAGCATGGCAGACACTATAGGGCTGAGGTCTACCAAAAGCAAATGTCTACAGTGATTGACATTGGCACATAATGTGATATTGCCCAATTGGATGTGTTGAGGGGGGGGCAGGACTCATGATGGCAATCTCTTTGTCACTGTCTGCCTCTCTCTTCCCCACATCTGTGTGTGTGTATTTTTGACCTATTATAGTGTGTTGGCCTTGGATATGTGTAAGTATTCCTATCCAATGCATGTGCAAAGCATGAATGGTGTACAATGTGATGTGTGTGCACAGATATCTGCAACTGACAGATATGTATAGTCCACTGTTGTTGTCAGACATGGGCTTCATTTCTCTAAGTGTAGGAGCATCCCCTGTATAACCTTTTGTATTGAGTGTGTGAATCCATTCCAGGTAGGTTGTACTCCAGTGCAGGATGTTGTGTTCTGCACCTACAGCTAGCAACCTGTTTCTGCAGGATATCTGTAGATAGGTTGACAATATGGAGTCACAATGGGCAACAGATAGTAGGATACTGTAACTATTGCTATCTGTGCTGCTTGTGTTACATGGTTAGTGTTAGCAGAGATATTCAAACATGTACTGTTTTACACTGTGATGTATTATGTCATCAACTGCCAACAGATATACTTATTTTCTCACAGTTATTTCCAGGAAAATACTAGATGAATGAAGCTGTATCCAGTATTGTTGTCTGCAGCCTACATATTCTTGCACACTCATGCCATTCTGGAGGGAAAGCTGCAGACACTTGCTGATGGATCTGTGTAAATGGTCCAGAACCTTAGTACTGTGGTGGCTGATGCTCCCCTGCTTGTACATCTATTGACATAACAGAATGGCCATACCCTGCTGTGGCCATACCTCTCAGCTGTACAGATTCAGCCAGGTTACCCAGAGGCAGGGTTTATATATCTGGTCAGTTCCCCTTCACATTGTGATTTATGAGCGGGTTTATAGCCACCCATTATTGGGTTTGCAGGCAGGGGGTAGTATGGGCATACATCAGAGTTTCAGACTTCACACACTCCATGGTGTCCATGCTTCTACACCCCCCACTCTGTTTTTCTATTCTCTTCCTAAGATTATGCAAGTGATATCTGGTAAGTATCCCCATAGTTTTTCCTTCATCCCAGCATTATTTAGGGGTTGGTCCATAGTTCATGCAGTGGGACATGGTGGGCATGCTACTGGGATATATCGACTTGGCCTTGCATTTGTGTTCTATGGACTGTGTTATGTTGTTATTTGGGACCCCATGAGATAACATACATTGGCATTATTGGTGAGGCACAGACTTTTGACAGAGGAATGTAGGGCATTTGGTAGTGATGCAGGCCATCTGTAGCAGGCCAGTGCATTCTGTCACTCCTACGCTCCCAGGCTGTGATCCACTGGATTCCCTGGGGTGACAGGGAAAGTGTGGGAGGTGTTAATGGCAATAGTTCCTGTCCATATTAATCCATTGGTCTGGATGCTGGCAGGGTGCTGCTTACATCTAGGGAGGGACACACCTGCATAAGACACCTCTTCAGCATGCTGCATTCTGTGGATATTCCCATACAGAAGTGGTGGTCATGCTGTACTAATTCCCAACAGCAGGGATATGACCTGTGATAAACCTGTGGATGATGGAGGGGGTGAGCTGAGTGCATGTGTGATATGTAGATGTCTTTCAGCTGACTCACAGATATACCTGAGATATTCCCCTTATGCTGCCTTGTGTAGGGGCATAGGCATTATCTCATTACTTCATAACTGTGCCTTTTGTGGTCTGCCAGTGATTGAACAGAATACATCAGTATTCCATACTACACAGACAACTAATGTCCTGCTAACCTCTATGTGCTATTCTAAAGGTGTGTGCAGTTGACAGTTATATTTTATGCACTCTGTCTAGGGTACTTCTACCTGTGTACTGCATGTATGCTTGGGCCCACATTCATGGCTTGTCCATCTTTCAGATTGTGACAAATATTGACATCTGAACAATGAGTATGGATGACTGCTGAATTGTGTCTTGCTGGGATGCAGTGTGGTTGGCACTGCAGTTGTCAGAACATGGCCCTGTCAACAGTAGTGGCCATAAGCCACAGGGACACAACCCCCATGCCTACATGCTGACCACTTCCATACAATGTACAACACACAACAACCTAACACACAGAGCCCTGCATATTGTACACATGCAACAACCTATCCTGTAAATTGGGCCAGCTCAGGTAATTTGTGTTCCACTGTTATTAACCCCACTTGTACATGTTACTGCATTTCTACATAGGATTGGGGGTGGGGCACACCAGACAACTGTAAGCATTTGCTATGACTGTACTGGTATTTCAGGTACTCTGTTGGTTTCAATTTCATTTTGTATTCTGACCTATCATGCAGAATAGAGGCATATCAGTAGAGTACATATCTTAGGTTTTAGTGACCTACATTTCACTTTCAGACTTCATACCCTGCAGAACTAACATAAAACTGCCTGAACTGTTATAGTCTGTCTGTGTAGGTCTGGAAGGGGGCTGATATCCATTGCCATTAATTTGAGGTCTTAGCACAACCTTTCTTTATGGTCATCTACACCTGTCCTGCTGACTGAGGCTGTTGTTGGGTATGTGAACCTCACTGACACACATGTGTGTGCCCTATGGACACACATTTGGGCCACCACATGGACAGCAGTGGGATATGTCACCTTGTCTAGAACTGCCTACTTTGTTGACACAAGTATTTGTTATAGATTTCATGCTGCTCATATAGGTGTCCACTATCTGCTGCCATCCCATTCAGCCAACTGATTCCCTTGCATGCTCACATCCATACCATAGATACAACTAGCAGAACATACTAGTCCATTCAGAAATTGATAGGAAGAGTGAGTTACTTGTGGCTGTGCCATTATTGAGGATTGTGCTGGAGGGCTGACTATGTCAGATGCACATAGTACACACCCTATACATGGTAAATCACAGGTACCATCATGTTTGGCATCCCTTTTACTGTATGTGTGAGTCAGAGAGAGGTGTAATTCCATGGGTTCCTACAGTGTCAGTGTATGTGCTATGTGTTGCCTCTTTGCCAAAGCTTGGGCATTCTGGGCACACCTCCTTCTGCCTACATGGGCAGGTTCAGGTTGTTCCTCCTCTGAGTCACTCTGTGCCTGTGCTGTCCTTGGCAATGGTGGGGGGCTGTGTGGCCCTGCCCCATGCTGTTCCTGCTGCAGCTGTTTCCGCAGGATCATATTGTGTAGCATGGCATATACAATGAAAATTTGTGCACATGTAGCTGGAGAGTACTGCAAGGCTCCACCAGATATGTCTAGGCACCAGAACCATGACTCGAGCATCCCAAACACCTGCTCTATTATGATTCTTGTTTGTGCGTGTACCTCATTATGGTGGTCTTGTTCAGGTGTGTATGCATTTCTGATGGGTGTTATCAGCCATGGCTCCAGTGCGTAACCAGCATCCCTCACTTGTGGCCATTTGGGATGTCCCCACTGGCAAATCTCTGGTATAGCTGTGTCATTTGCCAGATGTGGTAGTCGTGAGAGCTTCCAGGGCTGCCAGCACACACATTCATTATAATGTTCTGGGCATCGCACATGACCTGGCAGTTGGGGGGGAAGCCCTTGTGGTTTATGTAGACCCTACCCCACTCACCAGGGGGTGCTTTGAAGTGTATGTGCGTGCAGTCTATAGCACCCACTACCTCAGTGTATTCTGCTATTTGGTGGAAGAGGCACATATTAACTCCCAAAAGACCACGAACAAACTATTTAAGCACAAAGTTCACGAAAAGAGACACCCAAGCAAAAGTCCGTAAAAGTCAGGATAATGCGAATATGACAAAAATATATGTACAAATAGGTACAAAGTAACGTTAGAACTCTCTTTATTAAACGAGTACTTTCGGAAGGCGCATATTGCTAGTCAACGCCTCATGGGTGTTGAAGAAATATATGTGCTCACTGGCATGTGCTGACATGGTATCCAGGAACTGTTAGATGCCTGTGAGATCCCCATGATATCCCCAGTTGGCCTTTGGAAGGTACCTGTGGCTAGTATTCTTAAGCCCACACATACCTTGGTATCTATTGGGATGGGTTTCCCTCTGTTGGTTCTGTGTGTGAGGCGTGGCCGGCACAGCTCTACAATTTGCTGTAGAATGTCCCTATCCACCCTATAGTGCTCCACTATCTCCAGCTCATGTAACCCCTGGTAGGCTACCTTGGGTCTGTACACTCTTCTCATTCTCCTCACTTTGGGTTGGTCATCAGCATTCTCATCGTCATCACCCTCAGCCTCTTCCACATGTTGATTTATAAGAGCAACAGCAGCCCCTATCATTTTTTTAGTTTTGTTAGGTAAAATTTCCCCATCTGTGTACACCGGTGGTGTAGAGTTTGTGAGAAAAAACCAGAGTGAAAGGTGTTTGCATACTTTATAGTAGTGTGCTGGGCTGGGCTGCTGCCTGTATAATTGGCCGATTCTGATACCTTTCACCTTTCAGCTATGCTAGTTCTCCTTGATTGCCTTATTACTGCTGTTTTCCCCTTCCCATTCCATTCCTGTTTAAACCCTAAGGCGTGCCACACATACGCAGTGCTCAGATGTGAAAAGAGCTGCTATTTCCTGGGTTTTTTTGTTTGTTTAAAACCCAGTGCGCGGTGTGCAAACTCGTTTAGGCAACCTCAGACACACCCCTTTCCTTAGCTGTGCTTAGTTAAGGGCAAACATGGGCCACAGAGCTCCAATAAGCTTACAGTATGCATGACACTCCCCCTTATGAGGTCATCTACATTTTAGGCTTGTACCATGGTGCTGCACTTACATGGTTCAGTGCTAGCTAACACTGATGGCAAATCTGTGATTCAGTATCAGTTTCCTCCTTTGCATAAAACTGACTGCTAATACATGGTTACAAGACGGACACTCAGCCTTCCACTTTAGCAACCACTATTCCATGGTATTGTTGACTTCTGCATGCCATTGACTATTGTGGCAGAATGCTGATTTTGGTTTAAAAGCTTATTTCCAACTTATTTTTTTATTTTCAGGCCGATCCCGCTTGCGCACCTCTGCCCTAAGCTTAAACGGCCGAAATCAGCCAACATATAAATAAAACTTATTTTTTATAATTTTGCAACTATTTACCATGTCAATGGCCATCTATTTGGCCACTGGCATGCCTATTACATTGAATATATGCTTTCTTTGGATCTGTCATGCCTCTGTTTTATATTTTGCAGAAATGTATTCGGTTAGTAGCTGAATACATTTCTACAGGTTACACTATTCCTGCACAGACAGCTGCCTGCTTCCTGGATGGCTAAGTCACCTCATTTGCAAGGTTTTCACCTGCAAATGGGATAATTAGCATACAGGAGCTGTGTCCATGCAGGAATAGTGTAGGAGCACTCGTGCACGTCCCAGGAGCTCATTCCTGGATTGCATGTTGGCCATATTGCGTGCAGCAGCTCTTGCACTATTCCTGCACACCATGCAGAGCTTGCTGAATTCTGGGGAGAGTCCCTTATTCAGAATAGATAGCTCTGCTTCAGTCAAAACATGGTCAGAAAGGTTGTACTCTATGCATTTCACCTCTTCATCTTCCGTATTTCTTCTGGGCACTCATTGGTATGTTTCCTCTTGTGGCCCCCTCTGCTGAGTGAACAAGATGACTTCACCATCACCAGTAAGGGATGAAAACCCTGTTTTTCAGTTGTTTTTTCTTTTGGTCTGGCTCCCATATTATGCCGTTGTACTGTGTTTCATCCAGGCATCAAGTTACTCGACTCTGGACCATCATTCACTAAAGGATTAGTCATTGCAACATTCTGTACACTATTATGGGAAGGCAGCACATCAGTTCTTTTGGTAGCATCATCTGCTCCTTTTACATCCTGTTCCAGTCTAGCTTCTTGATTTTCTGGCACTACCATATTATTCTGGTCAAGCTCAGGAGCCCTTTGCTGGCCACCCTTCCGCTCTGTTGTTCTTGGCCATACAAAAATATGGCCAGATACAAAGTCATTATAGTCTCTTATTAGTTTTTCAGTTTTTATACATTGAAGTTTCAATTCATAATTAGATACATTGGTGAAGTTATTTTCTAGAGTATGCATATACCGTTCACCCTTAAAGTGCTGCTCAATATTTAACCTACATGCTTCTACTGCCTCTAGTAAACTTTGCTCAAAAGGCAGAACATATTCAATCAACAGATTGATGTATTTGAAACTTAAGTGTAAGTTCATGTGTTGCCATTGTTTGAGTAAGTCTGCATGCATTTCACCATAACTAGGCACACAAAGCACTCTTAATCCCCTAGGGATGATTTTATAGTGCAAACAATCCTCCAAATGGAGGCAATGCCATTATTGTCTCTTTAACTTAAACAAATTGTCTTCCATTTCTCTTACAAGTTTCAAAAACTCAAGAAAGTCATGACTTACAGGTTCTTTCTCTAACTGTTTCCACAAAATTAAGCCCAACAAGTGGATTCTCTGGTAAGTTTATCACCTTACTCCATCTCTGCTGCAGGTTTCTGCTTGAGGGATTATATTCCAATTCTACGGTTGCTTTCTCAGTCATGTCCAGGGTGGAACTCAAAAATAGAACCAAGACAAACACAAGAACCAAGACCCATCCACAGATAAAGGTAACTGCCAAATAAGCACCAAAAATCCAAAGCATAAAAATTGGTCGGAACACCACAGCTTCACACAGTAAAAGTGTGTATTTGAAAAAATGGACCAGATAAGTATTTTCAGGTTGTAAAACCAATGCTTCTTCAGGTCATAAAAACACAAAATCACAGGTCAGTTTAAAAATAGTTCAACGTTCAATTAACTATGTTAATTTATCACGTCATTAAACCAATTTTCTCCCTTTCAGTACAGGTTTTAAAGGGACAAAAGCATTAATAACAGGATGTTTATCAGCCTGTAGCCTCAAGATCCATTTAAGTTCTACTGTTTCGGTATAGTTAGTGAAATCACCCCTCCCCCAGTGACTCACATGCACTATTTGTAGTACTCTAAAAACAAACTCATGTCCAGCATTTTCTTTAATATGTTTAGCTAGTGCGTTGTTCATATTGCAAGTCCTAATCTCATAAGAATGACTAACAATTCTTTAATCTCTTGTTTGTCTTACCAACATAGGATCCTGTACAGGTCTTGCATGTGGCTAAATAAATCACATTTGCTGTACTACACTCTGCATAGAATCTGGGACTAAAAATATATTTAATCCATGAATGTTTAAACACTTGTTCATGTGAAATATATGTACAGGCTCTGCAATGGCTGCAACTATATGTACCAGGTCTGGCAGATAGCAAGTTACTTGACCTAGTATTACAACTCCCTGTGCACAGTAGTCTTTTCAAGGACCTACTGATACAGCACAATAAGAGGGTGGTCAAGGATAGAAAAAACACTGCTGCCCCATATTTCTCTAGATGTGCTTCTAGTGCACATAAGGATAGGAGCTTTGTCAGTAAACTCAGATTTGGTTTGAAGTACACAAATGAACTAGGCTCTGTATGTAATATTATGCGAAAAAAATGAGGAATACTTATAAGTGACAACAAGACAGCTGAAATAGTTGGGAACAATCCCTCTTTTATGTATAAAAATTATTTAAAGTTGAAAAGACTACTGTGCACAGGGAATTGCAATACTAGGTCAAGTAACTTGCTATCTGCCAGACTTGGTACACGCAGTTGCAAGCATTGCAGAGTCTGTATATATATTTCACATGAACAAGTGTTTAAACATCCACAGATGAAATATATTTTTAGTCCCAGATTCTATGCAGATTGTAATACAGCAAATGTGATTTATTTAGCCACATGCAAGTCCTGTACAGGATTCTATGTTGGTAAGACAAACAAGAGATTAAAAGAATTTTTAGTCATTCATGAGATTAGGACTTGCAATATGAACAATGCACTAGCTAAACATATTAAAGAAAATGCTGAACATGAGTTTGTTTTCAGAGTACTACAAATAGTGCATGTGGGTCACTGGGGGTGGGATCTCACTAACTATACTGAAACAGTAGAACTTAAATTTATAGTGAGGCTACAGGCTGATAAACATCCTGGTATTAATGCTTGTGTCCCTTTAAAACCTGTATTGAAACGGAGGAAATTGGTTTAATGAAGTGATGAATTAACATACCCCCAGATTTACTAATCTTCCATACATGACTAGGTTAGTCCTGCACAGAAGTGACTGTGTAGGAGCAGGATGGCAGTGCACCATGCATATTAATGAAGGCATGCTGTCTGAGCTCCTAATCTTACATGGAACATCTCTCCTTTGACAATCACATTGCCAAAGTGGTTAGAAAGACCTTCTATATAGCCCACCTTATCATGAAAGAGTTCACATCTAGATCAAGAGAGGTCATTGTGCCCCTCTACTCATCACTTATCAGGCCCATAATTGAGTACAATGCCCCGTTTGGGATGTACCTTAACCGACGCCTTCAGCAACTGGAAAGACCCCAAAAGTATCTGACCAAGAGGATCAAGGGGATCAAACAGATGCCCTATGCAGTTCAGCTAAAGAAACTCCAGCTCTACTCAGTTGTGTACCACCTACTCAGAGGCGATCTGTGTCTGACAAATAAAGCCATGTCCAACCCAGAATTAATGGACATGCTTCACCTCAGGAAATCCAAATCCCTTAGAGCTACATGCTCCAGGGACTTGAACCTCAGCACAGAAATAAATAGGACATGCTGGAGGGACAGATTCATATCCCAGAGGCTCCCCTCACTCTGGAGCAAAATCCCAATCCATGTTAGGCACAGCCCCTCACTGACCCCCTTCAAGAGAAATCTTGACGAGTGGATGGGAGATCGTTTTACCCCTGGGATCTCTTCTGTGTCCCTGCTTGACAGAGGTACAGTAAACTAATGTTAAAAGGGCTACCTTCTGTGACCTACTATAGAGAGGCACAGTCAACTAATTTAAAAGGGTGGCGAAAGCCAAACACACTCTGGCTAGGCTTATAAATGCCCTAGGGCAGATAGCCTAGTATCAACCTATGAATCTATGAACCTATGAACCTAAGAGTGCAGGGGGCGTGTCTGAGAGCAGAGCTTTCAGAATATACATGCCCCCATAATGAAGAACAGCAGAAAGGCCAAATGAATGAGCGAGACTGCTCATAGGTCTCGGTATACCCTCAGCAACATCCCCCCACGTGTACAACAGCAATAGTAAATACAAACCAAATAAACAAACCTTGTTTTTTAATTATGAATCCGATTAAAGCTAACCGTAGGTGCACAGGTTTGCCCATTGCTTAGCTAAGGTTAATGCAGCTTAAATGGCTGAAGAGGATAACAAGGAAGATATACGCAAATGAACCAGTATTGCAATAGTAAAGTGGGCAGAGCATTCCCCTCTGAGCAGGCATTCCCAGTTCGAGTCCCACTGCAGCGCATTCCATTTTCCATGTCAAATCACGTTATGACCGATATTTTAGTTGCATAACGAACTTTGCTTAAGAAAGTTGCTTAAAGAACATATATTTGTGAACTGGAGTACTGCATTAAATGCAGATGTGAGTTGTCACTGTCATAATATTGCAAAGTCCACAGATAATCATATGTGCCCCATACAGTATCTTTACACAGGAATCAAGGATACAAATGGAAGGTAAAATGTGTAATGAATGATAACCCCATACAGCTTCCAAATCCCCCTCCTTCCCAAGAACCATTAGATATTACTGTCTGAATCAGTGCAGTTGTAAAGGGGAATAAGCACTAGTAAGCAAGTGTAAGCACCAATAAGTAGTAGTAAGCATATTTAAGCACTAGTAAGGGAGTTTAAGCCCATTTGCACAGGGGTACTCAATGTGCACACAGGTTAAGCAATATTGAAGCTAACTCTCTGTAACCATCATTAACCAAAGGTTAGCATTGCTTACCCTCGCGCAAACCCGCTTACAACTTCTCAAAAGTTTCTTAGTCACTCTGTATCCAACGGCCCTTGTTCTGCCCAGCAGCAAAATAAACAGCCTTGCAAGTCTTGAACCCAGGAACTTATATGCTATAGTCACACTAGATAACCACCAAGCCATCACAGCAGTACAGAAGAATGAGGTATCACCAAATAAATCCCCACCATAGTAAAATCAAACCGAACCTGTGAAAAGAATCAGTAGGTTCATAGGTTCATAGGTTGCTACTAAGCTATCGGCCCTAGAGCCTGGACAAGCCTAGCCATAACAATTCCCTGGCTATTTCTTCCCACACTATTTACTTCAGTATACAGTCATATGTTGTATAACCCACTACATAACATAAATATGTGAACTGGAGTACAGCAGTAAGCCCAGATGTGAGGTGTAATTGTAACAGAGTGTTGAAGTCCCCAATGCAACACAAGGACCCCATACAGTGTACGTACACATGAATCATGTATACCAGACATATATATAAGATGTAATGAATAATAAATCAATGCCAAAAAGAAAATAGAATGCAAAGTCTATTGTAAGCAATGCTAAGCATTGCACAGGGCAGCTTAGGAGGTGTAAGCAATGTATAGGCCAGCTAACTCAATGTGCCCAGTGGTATACCCCTTTAAACAATGCCAACCTTAGGTAAGCAGGATTGCCCATAGCTTAGCCTTTTCAAAACTGGACAATCACAACAAAGTGAGGGAAATCGGCCCTACATAAAACCAACAGGCAGGAATACATCTCATAACTGGTTGTAGCTTCCGCTTGCAGGCACCATGGCAGAAAGGGGAGAGGGTGTGTACTTCTTGGCACAGCACTGGGGTATCCAGGATTCCAGATTCATGGCAGGACTCCTTTTCAAAGACCATGAGCAGAGACTGCTGCAGGGCCAGTACCAGGGCTCCCAATATAAGGTGTAAGCCTGGAAATGTCTTACCCGTGACCTCACCAGTGCCACTGGCATACCCCAAACTGGTGAGCAGGTCAGGCATCACTATGCCAACCTGAAGCTGCATAAGGGGGACCTCTTGGAGCAGTGGATCCAAGAGGCTAGCACAGCAGGGGCTGTCCTAGCTGTGTGTATCACTCCACTGTGTGTGTAATAATTGCCAGCTCATGTATATCATGGATAGTTATTGCTAAATATTCCTTTTATGTCCCTCACAGCTGTAAGTGAGCGTGCCACAAACCAGGAAGCCTATGGCTGTCGCCTGTAGAGATTGCGACACAAGGCAGGTTAGTAATACTCTTGCATGTACTGTCATAGGAAATAAATCTAAAAGTATTAGTAAATTTATTGCCAGTATAAAACCCGTATTGTTTAAGGCAAGTACTGCATACACTGGAAATTATGGCAGGAAAAATCTCATATAGTTTGTATGTAAATAAAAGCATAATAGCCTGACAATAAAGGTCTAACTGCTGGACTGCATGTGCATGCTCTGTTATCTTATTGTCATGTAGATTTGCAATCATGTTATAGTACTGTTGTATTAAGCACTGTTACCCACACTGTGCACCATAAATAGAATGTGTAGGAATGCCTGTATATGACTGATGTAATCCCCAGAGGTCATTTAGTAAAACTGAGAGACACATAGACAAAAAACAGTGAAAAGGCAGACAACAAAATCTGAATAGCACATGCAACTGATATGTAAGCTGTTGTATTTTTAGCACACATAGCCATGGTTTGAATCCTGGCAGTGGTAGTAGTCTGCATACAAAATCATACCCCACAACTGTACAGATATGTACAGAATGTCCAGTATATGGGTCCTTATCTGCTACCTGTCACCCTGTCCCCCTGGGACATCAGTGGGACGATTCCAGATGTTTAGGCAGCAAACAGGGAATACAACTGATTGTCACACATCTATGAGAAAAAACATATCTTTCTATCAACTCCCGAAACTGTTATAAGAGTAATAAGCCAAGTATGTCCTATCTACATCCCCATGTTGTCAAGCTGTGACCAGATTGTGTACAGTAACAGAGTGAGATGTATGTGCATAATACTAATGTGTAATCTGGTACTTTGTGTGGCAACATTCAGGTACTGCTAACAAACATTGCTCCCATAGGTACGTCAGATATGAACACTGTACCAAGGAATAAAAAGCTTGGTACACTGTACTGGAACTGTTTACTCTGGTATTGTATAGAACTGTGAGTGTTGCAGTTGCTCTGAATAATAAGGTATCACTGATCACTGTCACCCACACTGTGCTACATAATATAATTGTGTAGGAAAGCCTGTATAAGAGTGTGGTAAGTCACTAAAGGTTGAAGAGGGAAATAGTCTAGATATGTCCTGGTTAACCTGCATGTGGTCAAGATATGGCCAGAGTCTGTGCAGAAAGAGAGAGACAGGTATGCGCACATCAACCTGGAATCTGGGAGTATGTGTAGAAACAGTTAGTATTAACACACATTTCCTCCACAGGTATTCCAGTTAACAAACATTCCCTCCACAGGTATTCCAGGTAAGAGGTGTATATGGCAGGTAAAACCAGTTCATGTATAAAGATGACGACAGCCATATCACTGTTCAAACTAAGGCAATAGGGTAGGGTAGTAATACTTGTAAGGTAAAGATAACAGAACTGACTAGGAAAGTAATGTGAACTACAGGAATATACTAGTTGTTAATTGACACCTTTCTCACCCTCAACCATATCTCCAACAATAAACTAAATACCCATCTCAACTGGTGTGTAATGACTTCACTGTTCTGTTGGGACATATGTCCTATTGGTTGATAATTATTTCAATCTGTTTCCATGCATGTGGTATGCTGAAATACTCCAACATTCATGGCATGGTGCAATCAATGTACATGCATGCTGTTGTTATTACCACTGTGGTCCCATATATGCATGTGTTCCATTTGCTATGCAACTGTTCCGTATCTGGTGTCTGGGTTAATGGGAATATCTATGCATGCTGTTATACCTTTCCCTGGAATGTGTTGACTATTACTAACCCATATATGTTGATATACCATAAACACCATAGTACGTATGAGAATGCGGGTCCCAGCAGACCCACCTGTCACACCACAGCTGGCCATGGCACTGGGCACCAGCATGTCTGGGGCCCAACCCGGGATCTTCTCTTGCACCACCTTTGGTGGAACCACCTCAAGGGAT
Organism: Protopterus annectens; assembly: GCF_019279795.1. NCBI lineage: Eukaryota > Metazoa > Chordata > Ceratodontiformes > Protopteridae > Protopterus > Protopterus annectens. The sequence goes on along the minus strand of NC_056736.1, from coordinate 221,715,503 downwards.
GGGGCTTGCCCCCCTGGGAGTGGGTGCAGACTAGAAGCTGTTACCTGTCGCCAGGTCTGAGTCATGGTGCATAGAGAGTTCAACCAGCAGTTTGGAGATCTTCTACTCCAGCTCTAGGGCCGTGTGTTGTGACTAGATGGTCAGCCTTGCTCTCTGACTCAGCCCCCAGAGCAGCCACCTTCAGGGATGTGAAGGCGCAGTGGTGACTGCCCATGGGTGGGCATCTCAGTCCCACTGTTTCCACTAGGGGGGCTCATGGGCTTCTGATTTCCAAAGACCCCTCCCCATCAAGGTGATTACCCCCTCATGTGTCATATACTGCCCCTGTATGCATCTTGTCTTGCTATTAACCTACCCAACCAACTTCCCCAAATATATACCAAATATCCCTCCCCAACATACCATTCTCTCCTGAAAAAAAAGGGGCAATCTGTTCCCAAAAAATATATATCGCCCCATACATAGCTGTCCATTTCACATACATATCTACTGGACACATGTAATCTGGTCTAATTGGCATCACAATATATTAATGTTGTCCACACACCTCTCTCAGGTGTTTGTGTCCAAATCTACTTCCAAAGTCAGTATATATGCACAGCTGTTGCTGTAGAAGAAACGGGCTGCTCTGGACCTTCCCTACACCCTCCTGTACATCCCTTGCTATTTTCCCTACTGTCGTTCCCTCTTTCTACCCCTTTTTCACTACTTTCCTATTAACCCTTTTTTCTTTTATTTTAAAGAAATTAGCACTGGGGTAAGCAGGAGTCAGAACTTGTAAGCAGCAGTAAGTAGGTTTAAGCCTGTTTGTGCAGGGGTAAGCAATGCCTACACAGGTTAAGCAATTTAGAAGCTGAGTATAAGAAACTGTAACCAGAAGTTAGCAGTGCTTACCTCCATGCAAACCCATGCAAATCCGCTTACAACTGCTTAAAAGTGCCTTAATCATTCTGTATCCAATGGCCCTTGTTCTGCCCAGCAACAAAATAAACAGCCTCTGCAACACTCAAACCCAGGGCTCTGCACACCATAGCCAAAGTGATTTTCCACTAAACCATGTCAGATATAGATAAACCTCATATTTTCACAAACATATCATCCATCACAGTCATTCAACAGTACAGGAAATGTATTTTAACATGTATGTTTGTGTGTGTGTACATATATTAATATCTAAATAGATATATACATATCTATATATATATATATATATATATATATATATATATATATATATATATATAAAATACATGTATATATATATATCTATATATATCTATATATATATATATATATATATATATATATATATATATATATATATAAACATACATACATACATATGCATATGTCTATGGATATATATGCCTACATCTATATGTATATATATATATATATATATATATATATATATATATATATATATATATATATATATATATATATATATATATATATATATATATATATATATATATATATATATATATATATATATATATATATATATATATATATATATATGTGTGTGTGTGTGTGTGTGTGTGTGTGTGTGTGTGTGTGTGCAGATATAATATATATATATATATATATATATATATATATATATATATATATATATATATATATATATATAGGTATATACAGACATACCTCTGTAGATAAAAATGGGAGCATTAACAAAAACATATATGTCCACATGCACCGTTAATGGGGTTGAGGCCTCAGACAACATACGCCTTGTATGAATAGGTATCCCTCCCACAGCCAAACACATCTGCCCTGCAATACACTACCAACTGCTGCAGATCCCATAACCAGGACCTATCACGACATGGGCTCAAGATGTTAACAGTACTCCATCCAACCTGTATGATGTCAGGCTGGTATCAGTAACATATCATGCAGTACAGTCTGGCTCCCATAGGGAATGTACAATGTAGAAGCAATCAACATCCCTAGGATACATATACACAGACACATATATGCAGATACAGATATATATATATATATATATATATATATATATATATATATATATATATATATATATATATATATATATATATATATATATATATAGATAGATAGATAGATATGTAACTACACATACACACAAAGAGATATGTATAGGAAGATACATATGTAGAAGGTGCACACCATATGGAGCAGCCACTATGCCTACAGTTACCACCTTGCCAACTGGACACTGTATGAGCCACACATACAAATGTCAATCGTTGCTTGAAACATATACCCACAGAGAGGTCAAAGGATACAACACCACACACAGGTTTGCATACATGGTAAAGCTTTATTTCTGTACTATTACTGTTGTATATGCCATGTCATATAGCTGTTTAGACACTGACACCCATATAAACAGAGTAATGCAACTGTGAAACAGTTATACTAAGACAGTAGACTGGAAAGGTTTACATATGTTGCTCTCCAGACCGAGGCCTTCATGTAGTACAACAGTAAAGACAGACTGGGCCACAGGATACCACTCAATCAACAGTAAGTAATGCAGATGTATAGCCCAGCAGCCTCTGTCTACACTCTGTACACAATCCCTAGGGGGTAAAGACCTCAGATGACACAACGGGATGTAACTGTTACATAACAAGGCATAACTGACACCATCACAATCACACTGACAAACAGAACAGTCTGTATGGCAGGTGGTAGTAGGCCTGCATTTACTCAAGATGGAGTGTATGGTAATGTACATCCAGATACCTTAAGGCAGCTTACACCTGATACCCTCACATGTTGTAACAGCATAGATTAGTTATGGTTTATCCCCCCTAGATGCAATAATACAGGGACATATGCCATTGTTACATACACTGGCCTGCGGAGGGCAAAAGGGCACACATGTATTGTGTACGTGAAGCCCACACATATATGGACCCAACCCCACAGTATGTGTGGGGGAACAACAGCAGTGGACTGATGGCAGGAATGGCAGCTTGACATACTCACAGCCCACTACATAACAACCCCTGACAGCATGCCATATGTGCAAAGTCTGGTATGTAGGTGGAGGACAGAGGCTGGAACACAGGCCCATATGTGTAAAACTGTTGTCATACACTAAGCAAGTCGCTGGTGTCACAGGATAGTCTGCAACATAGCCTTAGTCAGGAATATCAAGTTAGAAACAGAAATGGATGTAGCCATGTACTGATAGCACTCAACACACACACACACACACACACACACACACACACACACACACACACACACACACACACACACACACACACACACACACACACACACACACTGCCAGCTATATATCTGACACAAGACCTGTGTGGTGGACAGACAAAACATAATAGGCACACCTCTGGCCATCAAGAGGATAGGCCCACAGTTGAAAGCTATTCAGACAGACTGCATTCCAAGTTTATCTAGTATGTACACACATACCCTGTAACACCAGTGCTATACAATGCATACAACACTACTCACACTCTCTCTGTAGTTATGGAACCTCCTACAAATATGTAGCTGGCCTGAGTGTGCAGGTTCTCCTGTAAGAGGTAATGCTACCTGCTGTCTGTAACACTGATGCCCATACACAGGAAGGATGTCCATCATACAGGAAAGGTAAAGGGACCATGCCCACATGATGTTGGGATTTATAGTAGTTGGTTGCCATGACTGTGGTAACTGGAAGCACTACACAGCATGCTGCATGCAGGTAGCAAGTGGAGGACACTGATTTGCGCAGATGCCATCACCTGATCATGTGCATCACCTACAAATTCCATGCTGCAATCTATGCAAAGCAGCTCATTCCATTTACTGGAGAGACGCTGAAAGTGAGAGAGAGACTGTGCGTATAAGGCACAGAACAAAAAAAAAAAAAAACATCCATAAGTGTCTGTATTCCCATAACAGGTATGCGAAGTATAAATGTATGTAATTGACCATAGTACTTGGTCCATAATAATGGGATAGATGATGTGAATGTTTTATACGTGCCTTCAGGTGTTGTTGTTGTAATGATGTTCAGCTGAACAACTGCTAAGGACACCAGAGTCCGTCCCTGTGGATACTGGGCCATACCCGTCAACCGTGCAGAGCTGCACTGACTGATAAGATGTAAGCCATCATAGTGTGAGTTGTGTAATGGGAAGTATGTATATTATGTGGCCAATAACTGGTGGTGGAAGTAATGCCATTATGATGGACACATGGGATCCACAGCTCACCCAATGCAGGATACTCATGTTAATCTGTACTGTTGCATGCAGGAATGCCATAGGTGTGTAATAGGGTTACCTGCAATCTGACCCTACATATACCCCCTAATGTCAGGCTGTGTCCATATGTGGCACCTGTCTGTGTTGTAGCAAGGCAGAACAGTGCAGCTGTGCAGAAAGGTCTTGTGAGATTGTGGACCTGATGTCTGAATTTACCACACATATAGATATGCATATGTGTACATATATATATATATATATATATATATATATATATATATATATATATATATACATGTATGTCCACAAATATACAGATACCCATGTCTAGACATATATATAAGCACATATATACATCACATATATCTACACATATATCGATATATACCTATATGCACATGTCTACATATATACAAACACACACACAAACATATATGTATTTATCTGATAAGATGTAAGCCATCATAGTGTGTGTTGTGTAATAGGAAGTATGTATATTATGTGGCCAATAGCTGGTGGTGGAAGTAATGTCATTATGACATGTCCCCTATATTACTACCACAGTGCTGCATGCTATGTGCGAGGAAACTGCACACATAGCAATACACACAGATATCTACAGCTGTCAGAGTGTGCAACAATGACAGGTATGTCACATGTGAACCCCTTGTTGGGACCACATTGCCCTTGTCTGTGAAGTATGGAATGGGAATATGGGGAATTATGGCAGGTATAGTTGTGGAGGTGTTCAGGGTTGGTAGATATAGAGAACAGCCTACAGGGGTGGTATGTGACATGTGGTGGGTAAACACCCTGGATGGTGTGTGTGATCTGTGATATGGGTGCCCCATGGGCCCCAATATGGACACAATAGGAACACTTCTACCACCCACTGCTACTCCCAACACCAGTCCACGTCTTGAAGGTGCCTGGCCTGCAGGCTGATCAGGAGGAGCATGTTGGCCCTTTGAATGCGTACTGGGTGCCTCAGAGTGATATAGCATATCCCACATGTGTCTGTGGAGCCCGTTATGGAACAGACACTGTACCTGACCTCAGGGGACAAGATTGTGTCTGTGTGTGCCCCCTGGAGGGGACAACATCCCCTGGGTTGGTTCCACCTGACGGCATTGCTGGATCAGTACATGAGGAGGCCCCAAGGTTGGACACACATGTGATGTGGCCTGGTAACATGGGCAGATGAGTTTGCAGAGGTGGTTCTGCTGGCCAATAGTATATCTACATGCTGTTGTGTCACTGTTATAAAACATATGTTGGTTGTAATAGTCTACACAATCTCAGAACATATCCAACAGCATGCATAGATAACCGCAATAACACAGTATGTCAGATGTGCAGCACACACATAGCAAGCATACCACAGGCATGTATAGAACCATTGTGGCCCTGACAATGGCATGCAGGTGAATAGTCTGTAACAAGCCAGCAATGATTGTTCCCACACAGGAAATATGGCTACAAACACATTGCACAAAGCATGGTACAGTACAATATCTGCCCTACTAGTAGGTATGCTGTAGCCATACCTATTGAGTTTTATGTACTGTTTGTTGTTGCTGATATTGTGGGGGGTGACAGTGATGTGTATTAAGAACTGTGGTAACCTTGCTACATGACTTGCTCACACCTCTGTCCATCTTTATATCTTTCAGGCACGATGTCTCATGGAAGACTGCCAGTCTACAAAGCAGTGGAAGATGACATCCTGCTGGATGGACTCATTCATCACTATGCAACCTTATTTGGCCAGGCTGCCCATGATCACCCATGAGCGGACTGCCCTGTGGAATGACATAGTCCACAGGGTCAATGATGTCGGACTGCACAAATGCAGTTATGAGCAGGTCCGTCATCATTGTTCTGACCTGCTTTGCAATGCCCATCAGCATGCTGCTGTAGTCCAGGGGGGATTACCTCGCCACAGGGGGTGCCATGCCATCCACCCCCCACCCATGTGGAGGAGCTCCTGGCCCATCCAGCCAGCCACCAACTGCCAGACACCTTTGTGGAGGTGGGTGCCACCCACACACTGGCTGTGAAGCGTGCAGGTAAGGCCACAGGGCACATCTGTAGACCACTGTTGCGTATACATCTGCATTGGTACAGGTAGATCATGCATGTCTGATATGTCACAGATATATTTTGCTGCTGCATAGTAGTGATAACCAGATGTCCATATGTGGTAGTATTATGGAACTGTACTGTTGATGTATTGTAATACTGCAACCACCCTGTAGCACTGCCATAGTTGTGGCCACTGACTTTGCATCTCTCACCCTCTTATGTAGGTCCCTCTGGGATACCACCAAGGCAGCAGCCTGTAGTTGGTGAGTATGGTTTATGTAGATGCTTGCTAATACACTGAGCATGTAATGGCTATGGCATATTCCATGCACACATCTAACACACCTACCCAGAATGCATGCTGTACATGTGCAGGTATTGTTGCTGTGAAACACATGGCATCACAGGGGTGACCATGATGGGGTTTTGGAAGGGTATGTCAGACACCTGCATGATAACTAACATCCTGTCATTGCGAAATGTGTCCACAGGGAGTAACATAATGGTGGGAGAGATGGCCTACAACAGGGACATATACAGTGCAACACCAGTGTATATATCTGTAGGACAATGGCAACTACTGCAGAGATACACTATGGCATAAGGTATTACAGTAGTCTACATTATCAGCTGGGACTAGGCTGTAACATGTGGTGTTCAGGGTATGGGACACTGCAAAGTAACACACATGTGTAGGGCTTACTTGTCATGCTTCTGCAAAAAGGCTGAAGGAGGGGGGAGGGATGTCAGCATGACCTTGCAACCATGCAGAATAGGGGCACATGTATAGGGCAGACTGAACATACACTGGCAAATTCAGATGGCCCATGCTGGTATACCCCTGCTAGGAGTAGTGACTGCTGTAGTACACACAACAAGAGGTGCGACAAACCATCATGATAAGGGTATGCACACATATGCCCACATGGTGTGTATGCATCATGGTCAGCATCTGTGCACCAAACACATTCCGTAGACACTGCATATGAATGTATAGGACATATGTCACATATCGGGCTCATGTACTGCTAAGATATGTGGTGATGTGGTCCCATGGCAGATCAAGAATGGGTGCGTCATATCAATAAGGGTGTGTACACCCCCATAGCCATGGTATGCTCTGATGTTTGCCAGTGTAAGAGTACTGGATTGGTCATACATGTTCCGCTGATGTGGAGAGTGGTGAATCAGACATCAGGCATTCACAAATGACATCTGTCCACATCTCATCCCAGGTATGTGTTGCTGAAAAACATAGGGGCTGTGAGGATTAAAGCTTACATAACCGACACAGTAGTACACATACAGCAATGGGCTGTACACCTGTGAGGTGTGGTGCACAGTACATGGCAGGGTGCGGAACAGGTGCACAACAATACCGTGTTCATAGGTGCAGTGGTATCCAGGGGAAGGGGCTTCATCTAGTGACACAGCACATGCATCACACACATGTATACTGTTGCTAGCATGGATTGACTATAGCTGCACTGCATGCTGTTGGGTACCATATGTTATGCATGTTGACAGAGGGGTAACAGGAGGACTGTGTGTACTATCATTGTGCAACCTTACCTGTGTGTGTGTGTGTGTGTGTGTGTGTGTGTGTGTGTGTGTGTGTGTGTGTGTGTGTGTGTGCATCCTGGTGGGTAGTTAGTTTGTCTGTAGTGTCACTCTGGTGAAGTGGAGGGAGGTTGATGCATGCAGGATGCTTGTGTGCATGTGAGTCTTTGTGTGGCTGGCTATGTATGCACATGTGTGATTGTGGGGTGCTCATACAGCAGTACCTTCCTCTGGGCTCATACAGTACGTGTACATGGAATGCCACATTACACACCAAGAATACTTGTCATGTGTGTAATCACAGGACAGCTAATAGTATAATATGGTCTGTAGCATGGAACAGGAATTGAGAGGGAAGGTAGATACCAGGTACACCATTAATATCGCATTCAGCAGAGAATTCACCTACAACCCATGTATTCAGCACTACAGATGCATTGGGAAAGTACTAGTCAACACCAGGTAGTCTATCCAAATATTACAGTCGTCACATGATAGGACTGATTGAGCAGCATATCTGGCATGTACTGAACATTACATACACATGACACACCTGTGCATGATATTATGGATAGAACATAGTAGCCCACACATATACGGGCCATGCTCATGATGTCCGGACATACACAGGGTAAACACCGGATGGCAGCTGTGAGGCCATCTAAAACAACTACACACAGGTCAGGCAGGTAATGTAGTAACAGGTCTTGTGTTGTGACCGCTTGTGTAGACATTTAGAGGACTTATATTTTAATGAGTGGTATCAATGTGTGCATGCTAACAAGTGTGATGCAGGATGGGGTACACATGGACATATATGTGGGACTGTCTGTAAAGTCACGGACAGGTAGGTAGTACGGAGGTGTGTGTGTGTGTGTGTGTGTGTGTGTGTGTGTGTGTGTGTGTGTGTGTGTGTGTGTGTGTGTGTCTCTGTCTGTCTGTCTGTGTGTTTGTCTATGTGTGTGTGTGTGTGTGTGTGTGTGTGTGTGTGTGTGTGTGTGTGTGTGTGTGTGTGTACTTTTAGGCAATGCTGTACAAGTTTTAAAGTGCATTTATTGTTCTCCCCTACAGGTGGCAAGGTGAGTCAGGGTCCCTCCTGCATGCAATCTGATGTTGGTGTCCACACAGATACTGAAGATGATGATAGTACTGTTCAGGCACAGGTGGGGTTGTCAGGGGCTGACACTGCACCATCATTTGACATCCCACTTTTAGCCACCCCAACCCCACACACATTTACAGTGCCTATACATACCCCATCACCAGTGGCCATAGTGGAGGGACAGCTGGCATTTGGTGGCAGTGCACTGGAAAGTGTGGTAACCATGCCTACTGTGTCTGGTTGCATCAGGCATGACCAGATGTCCAGCAGGGCACCACATAGGCAGATGTCCCAGGGTGCTCATGGTAGGGCCACTGGAAATACTGACCCTGGCAGGGGCAACATAGCTGGTACCAGCAGTTGCATGTTTCAGGCTGTCATGGCAGAGCAAGCATGTATGGAACACTACACCAGACAGGGCCTGAGGCTGCAGAGGACAGCTCTCACATCTGTAAGTGACACCATCCATGAACTGTCTGGTGCCATTTGTGCTTATACCGAGCTCATGGATAGATGGCATGGTGAGATGATGGCCCTCAGCGGTCGTGGTGTGTCCATGCTTGAACGTGTGGTGGGGGTGCGGCAACGGCCGTGTGGACATAGGCCAGCAACGCCAACAGCTGGCAGTCAATGTGGATGTGCTAGGACACCAAGGGGCTCCCATAGCAGCAGCACCAGCCCCGGCAGTGCGGGGCAGTGACTGTCCATACTACACCACAGCAGGCCATGTGCACGTGGTCCTGGCCAGTCCCAGGAGGGACCTGGCACCAGCGGACATTTGTCATCAGCAGGTGAGAGTAGCACATCAAGGCCTGAACCATGGAACCTCTGGCAGGTACAGTCCATGTGTCCATGGCCGGAGGCAGTGAACTGCACAGCCTGCCAGTTATGGTCTGTAGCTGTCCATAAACACCTGTGTAGGGCAGCCACATGACAGAACTGTGTGAATGCATACCCACACACTATACAAACACACCTAGGGCAACCCCATTCCTACACACACCACAGCACCATGCCCAGCTAACCACAGTACGCACCTCACCCACACACATGGTGTCAAATGTATGGCCCACCCTCGGCTTCTGGCAAAACAACATCACACCCTGTGCATATGTTTATACATGTGCCACATCCCTGTCATCCATACCATCAATGCAGGGACAGGCTAGTATTGTTCTGATGTACATGGTGACTGTACTACAGTATGCCACAGTAGTGTAGTATAACATGTAAGGAGTAAGTTATAATGCATATATGACAGGTAGTGTAGCCAGCCAACAATGATGTATTATAGCTGTTAGTAATACTGGTTGATTGTGGTCTCTCTAATGTTATCCATTTGTGTTGTAGTGTGTACATGTGTCAGCACAAGGCTGTCTTGTGCATATGATGATACCTGTGCCACATCCCTGTGATCCAGACCATCAATGCAGGGACAGGATAATATGGTTCTGATGCACACAGTGACTGTACTACAGTGTACCACAGTACTGCAGTGTAACATGTTGTAAGGAGTAAAGTGTAATGCATATATGGCAGATAGTGTAGCCATCCAGCAATGATGCATTATAGCTGTTAGTAACACTGGTTGATTGTGGTCTCTATATTGTTATCCATTTGTGTTGAAGGTGTACATGTGTCAGCATGAGGATGTCCTGTGCATATGATGATACCTGTGCCACATCCCTGTCATCCATACCATCAATGCAGGGACAGGCTAGTATGGTTCGTATGCATATGGTGACTGTACTACAGTGTACCACAGTACCACAGTATAACATGTTGTAAGGAGTGAAATGTAATGCATATATGCCAGATAGTGTAGCCATCCAGCAATGTTGCAATATAGCTGTTAGTAACACTGGTTGATTGTGGTCCCTATAATGTTATCCATTTGTGTTGTAGCTGTACATGTGCCAGCACAAGGATGGCCTGCAGTCATATTCCACTATGGGGTATGGCACTGTGGTGTCACCATGGCTGTGACATATCTGGGTACAGTTGAATACATGTCACAGGTTACTAAAATGGTTATTGTCTGTGCCACATGGACAGGTAACCTGCTGGGGTGTGTATACCCTGCATCCTGATGTAGGAGCATCCACACACATACACACTGTTACTTGACAACACTGGGACTAGACCTCTACCTAGCTATGTAGTGATACTGAAGTGTGTGGCTTACATTGCACACACCACACAGCGTTTAAGGTGAGATGTGTCCCAGGTTACATGTTAAATGCATAACATCAACAGACATGTACTGTATGCTAATGGGGGATGTAATGGGTGTATATGGACAATACATAGTGTGACATACCTTCATATACACATTAACAGACACATAACAGGCAGACATAAATCCAAGAGACCAGGGCCTATCGCTGCTAACTAACTAACTTGACCATGTGTCCAATGTGTTACAAGTAGGCTGCACACAGCACATGCATAACTGGCCTGGATTGTGGTATCAGTTACCTGTATGGTTGATGGTGACAGTGGTAACCATAAAGTGGTACATGGGACATATACCGTGTGTACCTTGGTGTAATGATAGTGTACACAGCAATCAGATCCCCCAGTGGATATTGTACTCCCTGAAACCCATGATGACACTCTGCCATACCCACCATCATACATTGGCCGTGACTGCGATACAACCCATAGTATACCCCAACAGTGGTACTACAGGGATAGGCATCTAATGCACATGCCACATGTGTAGTAGGGTGTTGCATTGTCATGCCTCACTTATGGCCAGAAATAACACTATCTGTACTACTGTGTGGCAATGGGTATTGTAATAGGAGTATGTGGCCACGGAATGCTGTACCCTACAGATATATGGACATGCACACATACACACACATGCCAGAACACAATGGGTATCCCATGCCTATCAACCTGTTTGTACAATATTGTTGTGCTGGTACTTCAAGGCTCATGTAGCTGGTATGGGGAGGAGCTTAATAGGGTACATGTAATGTCCCATACAGCAGCAGCCACAACTGACTATGGCAATGGGTGTTGCATTGGTTGTGAAGGCCCTCATGGAATTTCCAAGTGCAGATGTGCCAACACACAGACACTGCTGTACTCAGTCATGCACACGTACACATATGTCAGTACAGGGGTGTATCGCTGCAGGTGGTCAGAGCTGTGTAGCTAGCTACTGTCCAAGGAGAGATGGGTTGTGTAGGGGTTGTGTGTACAGTAGTATCCTGCCAGGTGGCAGCAGGCAATCTATTGACAGAAACTACTATGGTGACCCACAGGGTGAGAATGACATACATCAGCCAATACGTCAAGTGGCTCCTGCACATGGCCACTGAGGGGGGCAAGTAGACATGTATGCAACATGCATTACAACACATGGTTAGTGTCTGTGATGGAGACTTGTACCCAAGCATGTTCTGCTGACCGTGGCAGTGTAGTGGAGGTACCCATGGCATGTGGTGCATACAGGGTGACATCTCCTATAAGTGCCAGTTCTTACACAGCTGGGCAGATATGTCAGTGTCAAGCAAGCTTAGGTTGCCTGTACATATCACAGCTGGATACCTGCCATCTGCACATCTGTACAGGCACTGACAGTTATCAGCTTGGCAAGTAGCTATGCAGTAGGATGAGTATGTTGACAGATAGAAGGTTGACAACAATATGTATGCCATAACTGCACATCAGAAACCCTCACTAACATGTGCTGTACAGACGGCAGTCTACAATTACATTCCACATGTCAGATTATTACTCAGTAAGGGGTATATACTGTGAAACAGCTCATACACCAGGAATACAATAGGGAGGGCTCAGAGTCCAGCTATGCCTGTAGGTGTGCCTGTTATCAGTACTACATTTAGCACTCTACTCTTGCCTGGGTAAGCACTGTCAACAGTAGTACTGCCATGACACACTACATGCCAGTGTGACAGCATGTACCCTGAGCTACTACCCCTGTATGTAACACATTCATATGGATAACAGTGCTGGACAGGCCTCATATACATCTGTGTTCCACACATGACACTCACACCCCTTACTACTGTAATGATATCACATAGGCGCATGCATTGTACATGGCAATAAATACACTTATTACAGATGCCATTACCCTGCTATGTTATCAGACTGGGTGGTGTGAACTGGTTACCAGGGCTAAGCCATATTTAGCAGGTATCAACATTGCTGCTATATAACAGCAACGCTGATTTGTGCATTGGTAAGTGAAGCCTACACTGTGTAAGCGCCCGTATGTTTGCCCATAGCTTTGCACCACTTAGTTTCATGCAAACCTGCTCAAACATGCTTAAAGCTGCTCAAAACTGCCTTAACCACTCTGTATCCGACAGCCCTTGTTCTGCCCAGCAACAAAATGAACTGCCCTTGCAGGTCTTGAACCCTGGACCCTGTTCACTAAAATCACAACACTTAACCACTACACCATGACCACTGTGAAGACAGCTGTTCTTTTACCAATATAGCTGTCAATTCACATATAGAGTAGTATTGAGCAATTGCCTTTACTTCCACAATTGTGTAGCACTTGTTATTAATATGACTGTTGCATCAGGTCTATATCATAACTTCGAAGATGTAAAACTTTGAAAGTTAAATATAAAATCCACAACATTGAATGATGAAAACAGTGAAGCCCTGGAACATCAAAATCTTACCTAGGGCAAGATTTCAGTGGACCTTTCCGTGGCTTTGCTATTTCCTCCACTGTGGTGTGAGAGTTACAAACTTAGGGTTAGGGTGCGGATTAAGGTAAGTGGATAGTTAGTAATGTAGGTATGGTTTAGTGTAGGGTTGGGTTTTGTTAACTGTATGTGTGTGTATTAATTAGTGTGTGTATAGTTTTGTAGGGTATGTGTGCGATAGTTACGGACCTTAGGGTTAGGGTGCGGGTTAAGGTAAGTGGATAATTAATAATGTATGTATGGGTTAGTGTGGGGTTGGGTTTTGTTAACTGTATGTGTGTGGTTAATTTATTTTGGTGTGCTTCTGTTGTGTGTATGTTTCTCGGAACAGCAAATTTTTTCCCTGGGAAAAAATTTGTTATTCTGAGCGTCCGATGTTATCAATATTAGAAATTCCAAGCTCGAACTTATGGTGTTAGATATTTTGGAATTTTGAATATATGATATAGATCCATTGCATCACATATTTTGCTTTATCATAATGTACACACAGCAGATATATACAGAGAGATACATCTGGGATGGTATGCACAAGTGTGAGGTTTACACATTTGTATATATACTGAAAGGATAGTATATACAATACATGTATGCATAGATAGTTGCAATATTTATCCAAATTGTTACTGCACATATCCAGTTTACCAAAATAAATGGATAGTCAAATATTTTCATATGGAAAAGCAGAAATACATATAACCATACAAAAGTATCTAAATAATGGTATACAAGGACCGAAAAAAAATTTTGGATAATAGAAAAATATAAATTAGTGACATGATTACTACCAAAACAGTCTGACCTATCAACCAGTATAGGTAACATGGGTATCCCAATAGTAATGCATATCACAACAGGTTAGCAACAGTTATTATAATCTTAGGCTATAGTATCCATTATATTCCAAAACATGTTCATAAGTGGTCATTAAGTCCAAGGGGAAAAAGAGCCCCTAGATAAATGATCCAATATTTTTCTTTATGATTGAGGATACTATGCCAACCTTGTATATTGCTCCGGTCACCAGTAATTTTGTCGATGACTGAAAACATAAATTTAGCCTTTGGATGTTTAATCGTGTGTCTATACAGTGCATTGGTATCCTTCTTGTTCCTGATATCACTCCTATGTTCACCAATCCTAATTCTTAATGAGCGTGACGTTTGTCCAACATAAAATGCTGAGCATTGACATGTGGCCAGATATATTACCCAAGTGCTAGAGCAGTTACCGAAAATCCTCAGATCATATACCTTGCTAGTATTAGCACTAGTGAATTGTTTCAGTTTATTCACTTGGTTACAGGAAATACAATGGCCACAGGGAAATGTGCCCAGGAGTGAATCACCAGAAAGTGTTAACTGTTTGAATTTAGCCCCTCCACTTTCCTTATGTTTATAATGTGAGAATAGAGCACCCAGTGTTCTACCTCTCCTATATGAAAACTGACATTTGGGACCTAATATTTCCCTAAGGTGATTGTTGGCTAGTAAGATGTTTCAATTATCATCCAGAATATTTCTGATGATACTGTGGTTTCTACCATATGTAGTGACAAATCTGAGACAGGGTACTTGTGTTGTTTGTGGCAATACCTTATATTGAAGTAATGTGTTTCTATCCTTTTTCTGTGCCTAAGTGCTGGCAGAATGGACATCAAAAAAGTTATATCCCCTTTCTAAGAATCTGTTTTCAAGGTCGGTCTTGGCTTCCTCAAAATCAGTTTGGTTAGAACTGATGCGTTTAATCCTAAGGAACTGTGATTTAGGTATGTTCCGTATGGTGTGGCATGGATGCATACTGGATGCATGTAGTAGTGTGTTATATTGTGGGTATTTTCTGTGAATTTTAGTACTCAATGTGTGATCATGGTTTCTGTAAACAGTTACATCCAGAAAATCAATCCTATGTAAGTCAGAAGTTATGGTAAATTGTATACCCCAAATGTTGTCATTCAAGTATTCTACAAACTCTTGTAGGTATATAGTATCAGCATGCCACACCATCCAACAGTCGTCCAAATATTTATGCCATATATCTATTTCCACCATATATATGTTATGTAGTGGATTATATATGATACATTCCTCAAGATATGCCATAAATAAATCGGCGTAGATAGGGGCAAAGGATGCACCCATGGCATTACCTTGGAGTTGCCAGTAACATTCGCCTTGGAAGTAAAACACATTTTTGTTCAGTATATGTTCTGCCATACAAATGATAAGGGTATTGAAACAAGGAGAGTAGA
>NC_056736.1:221631258-221664401 GCF_019279795.1 Protopterus annectens | reverse complement strand
AGTTATATTGACAGGGACTTTAGTCAGTGTGTGTAAGGCAGATGCTGGAGTCCCTTTATACAATACATAGTATATTGACAGGGACTTTAGTCAGTGTGTGTAAGGCAGATGCTGGAGTCCCTTGATCTTCTTTGTTAGAAACCTCTGAGGTCTCTCCAATTGCAGCTATAGTTGTAACAGAATAATCTAAACTGGATACTCCTATTTTTCACCAAACCAATTACAAAATGACTTATTCAAAGCAAATATGGCTAAATAAGAAGTATACCAACTACTAGTGCCTAGGCTTTTCAGAAATCTAGTGAGAAAATAAGCACATAATCATGCACTAGTGGAACACATAAGAGGAGATAAAGTTAGTGTGCCACCACTTGCACTTATGTGATGAGAGTCCCATTTGTCTTCTGTAGTGGTAGCATTATGGGAACAGCTTTTTTTTTGTTTAAGGTGCAGGTTACAGTTAGGGGCAGGGTTATCATCTGACCATAGATGTAAATCCACTCCAACAAATAAATGCACATGGTGGAGATATAGATTTATAACACAGTGCTTACCCACCTCTCTAGAACAAACTAACTCTCCAAGTTAAACAGTGTGACACACTGTCTGCCTTTAAAAAGGATAACTACTTGGGTATTCTTCTATCATTGCCACCCCTCCGTTTTTTTTCCGGAGTGCCCGGAAATCAGTAGGGCACTCCGGTTCTCCGGTTCTTGTAATCGGAGTCCGGAAATAGCGTCAGGCTCGTCAGCGCGTATTAAAAAAAAAAAAAAAAAAAAAAAAAAACATTCCCGTGACCCGTCTTGGACTCTCGTTGATTGGCTGCTTGCTGCAGATGAGGCTCGTGCAGCAAGCAGCCAATCAACACGTAGAGTTAGTAGTCAAAGCCCTGCAAAGCCCGCGAAAATTTAAGAATATAAAGCGGTGCTTCAGCATAAGTTTTTACCTTTTACTTTTGTAGTACAAAGGGTGCTGCTTAAGATCTGAAATTCTTGCTTGGAGCCTTGGACATCGTCTTCAGTGGATTGCCTGCTGCCTGGAAGCCCTGCCTGGAAGCCCTGCCTGCTTGGAAGCCCTGCCTGCCTGGAAGCCCTGACTGCTTGGAAGCCCTGCCTGGAAGCCCTGCCTGCTTGGAAGCCCTGCCTGGAAGCCCTGCCTGCTTGGAAGCCCTGCCTGGAAGCCCTGCCTGGAAGCCCTGCCTGCCTGGAAGCCCTGCCTGGAAGCCCTGCTGCCTGGAAGGATTGCCTTAGCCCTGCTGCTTGCCTTGCTTGCTGGAGGAGAAGTGCTGTGGACTGGGTGGTGGTGTGTTCCCCTGCTTGCTGGCCCTTTAGCTGCCTGTTCTGTTCTGCTGCTGAGAGCTTGTTTTAGTAGCCCTGCTGCTGATTTTTCTGGAGGTAAGTGGATTTTTTTTAATGGATTAATTCTTTGGAATTAAGGTAGATTTTCAAAGATTAGTGTGACAAGGGGAATGAAATATTGCCAGCACAGCTACTAGTGAATTTTTTAAATATTAAATTTATATTAATTCACTAGCTGTGCTGGCACTATCTCATTCATTGATGGTGACAAGATGTTTGTAACTATCTAGATGTTCAACATGTGGTGATTAACTAGAACAGTTTCTAATCTGGTTTTGGACTTGGTTGCAGTGAATGTATAATGACTTCATGATTTGTATAAGATGCTTGGACTGTAGATCTGTCTTTCTAGTCTGTCATCACCGTGATGTTTACCTTGACCTGTGTTTCTTCCTAGGGTGTCTTTCTAGGGTGTACAGTCTTCGTAGTATAGTGAGGCTTAAATGTAGCTTTTTGTCTAGTTTGTCATCACAACTGTTTACCTTTTATCTGTGTTTTCTAGGGTATACCGTCTATACCAAAGCTTAGCTCATTTGATGTTACAGTGAATATATGATTACATGATTTGTATAAGATGCTTGGACTGTAGATCTGTCTTTCTAGTCTGTCATCACCGTGATGTTTACCTTGACCTGTGTTTCTTCCTAGGGTGTCTTTCTAGGGTGTACAGTCTTCGTAGTATAGTGAGGCTTAAATGTAGCTTTTTGTCTAGTTTGTCATCACAACTGTTTACCTTTTATCTGTGTTTTCTAGGGTATACCGTCTATACCAAAGCTTAGCTCATTTGATGTTACAGTGAATATATGATTACATGATTTGTATAAGATGCTTGGACTGTAGATCTGTCTTTCTAGTCTGTCATCACCGTGATGTTTACCTTGACCTGTGTTTCTTCCTAGGGTGTACAGTCTTCGTAGTATAGTGAGGCTTAAATGTAGCTTTTTTGTCTAGTTTGTCATCACAACTGTTTACCTTTTATCTGTGTTTTCTAGGGTATACCGTCTATACCAAAGCTTAGCTCATTTGATGTTACAGTGAATATATGATTACATGATTTGTATAAGATGCTTGGACTGTAGATCTGTCTTTCTAGTCTGTCATCACCGTGATGTTTACCTTGACCTGTGTTTCTTCCTAGGGTGTCTTTCTAGGGTGTACAGTCTTCTAGTATAGTGAGGCTTAAATGTAGCTTTTGTCTAGTTTGTCATCACAACTGTTTACCTTTTATCTGTGTTTTCTAGGGTATACCGTCTATACCAAAGCTTAGCTCATTTGATGTTACAGTGAATATATGATTACATGATTTGTATAAGATGCTTGGACTGTAGATCTGTCTTTCTAGTCTGTCATCACCGTGATGTTTACCTTGACCTGTGTTTCTTCCTAGGGTGTCTTTCTAGGGTGTATCTTGTCAGTCCACAGTATGCCTGAACTTTCTTGCTGTGTTCAGACTCAGCTGGATAACGTTTGCACTAGGTTCTACATAAAAGTAGAGGGTCTTAATTTGGTGCATTGCTGTAGTGTCTGACCCATGTGTTTTACACACAGAATGCCTTCTGTGCATATTCTGCTGTCACACCAGGTTCATGTGTAACAGCTGCAAGTCCCTCAGACAGGAGTTGCTTCTGCCTTTCATTGCTTTACCTTCACTGTAATTTTTCATGAGGAGTCTCATATTTTTTCCTATACCAACTTGGTATTACTAGGTGGTGAAAGTCTGAGATTCACATGTGAATGTGAACTCGGCTACTGACTGACAGGCCCCACCAGGCACTGGTGTTGGTCACAAGTGTTTTGATTTTCTATTAATAGCTGTTTTGGTTTATTGTAGTGTTGAGCAAGGATCCTACAGGAATCATGTTCAGGAAAAGGTCAATGGATCATCAAGAAGAGGCTGAAAGCACGTCTCCTAAGAGGTTTTTCTGCAGTTATAATAAGGTGTGGGAGCAAAGCTACTCATGGGTGCGACCTGTTCCAAATGCAGATGCCATGGCAAAGTGCACATCCTGTGGAACAACTTTCACTGTAAAATGGGATGGGGAAAAGGCATTGAAAAGCCATCAGAAGTCAGACAAACATCATCAAAGCCTTCAGCTCCAGAGGCAGAACCTCGTAATGACCAAGTTTATTCAGCCACGTAGTGTAACCAGTGAAGCTTCCAAAGTCACTGCAGCTGAAGTGACAGCAGTCTATCATGGAGTGAAACATGGTCACTCATATGTATTCATAGACTGTGGAGGTAAGCTTACACCGACAGTCTTCCCTGATTCTACTTTGGCTTCGAAATTCACCTGTGGGAAGACAAAATCTGAGAGTATTGTCATGAATGTTCTTGCACCTCATTCAGAGGAGCTCCTTCTGCAGGAACTTGGCAATTCCTATTTCTCAGTGGGATCAGATGCATCCAATAAAGGGAACAGAAAAATGTTCCCTTTAGTTATTCAGTACTTTACTCACACCCATGGCACACAACAGAAACTCCTTGATTTCTATGAGGATCATAACGAAAGTTCTGAATGTATCTTTACTAGAATAAAGGACATCCTTGTGCATAAAGGACTCAAAGTACAAAACATTGCTAGCTATGCTGCAGACAATGCCTCAGTCAATTATGGAAAGCACAGGTCTGTTTTAAAAGTTTGAAATCTGAGGTGCCTCACATCATTGCAGCAAACTGTTTATGCCATGTAATACATAACTGTGCCAAGCATGCAAGCAAGGCCCTTGCAAAGTTTGATGTGGAGACTCTGGTTTTGAAAATACATAGTGAGTTTTCAGCATCTGCTAAAAATGGCACTGTTGAAAGGCTTCTATTCTTTCCTAAACCAGGACTTTAAGGAAATAATGCAACATGTTGTAACAAGGTGGCTGTCTTTGTTCCCAGCTGTGGCAAGGCTGGTAGAATGTTGGCCTGCTATTAAAAGTTATTTTATTAGTCAAGGGCCTGAGGACTGTCACCCCCTTATCTGGAAATTTGTGGAGGCCGATGAGGATGGCATCAGTGGGGATGTGTCTGAGGCAGAGTGTTACATACATTTCATGCACTACATCCTGCAGGTATTCCACAAGTCTATAGCAAAACTTGAAAGTAACACTCTCTCTGCTCCAGAGTTGTACACCGTGATGAAAAGTCTAAAAGATGAGTTGCAGAGAAGGCTAGATGACCAGTTCTTTGGTACTAAAGTTTCATCTGCCTTACAGCACTTTACTCCAGCTGTCGCACAGCAGGTCTGTAGGACCTTCTGTGATTTTACAGTAAAAACCTTTGTTAACTACAGAAGTGGTTTGACTATGATAATAGTCCCTTTAAAGCTATGCAGGTCCTCAGCCTCCAACATCCTGTAACTTGGCCAGAACTGCGCATACAGTTGCAGACCTCTTCAAATTGGATGTGGACATTGAAGCACTTTACTCAGACTACTGTACTTTAACTGCTGCATTGCCAGCCCTGTTACAGATGACAGAGGCATCTGTAAGTGATCGCTAGGAAGTAATTTTTAGTAAAGCTCCAGACTGCAAGCCACTTTCCAGACTGGTGCAGTTTGCTTCTTCAATCCCCCAGCAATAGCTTTGTGGAAAGGGTTTTTTCACTTATGGGGAATCGTGGACTGATGTAAGAAATAGAATGCTTGTATCACTTGTGAAGGCCGAGTTGCAGGTCAAGCTAAACTTTAACATGAGTTGTTCGCAATTTTATTCATTTGTGAGAAATAACCAGCCATTACTTGAGGCTGCTAGATCAAATGCCAAATACAGCTTCAAGTATAAGCAATGATTTCTAGCAAAACTGAAGATACTTTAAACAGTTGCTTTTCTTTTACTATTGTGTGTGGTGAACCCTTAATGTACTGCTTTGAATGAACTGGTGTTTTTAATATCTAATTGCATTTCCATTTTAGTACTACCTGTGATATGAGACTTGGGCTTAGTTTTCCCATGCTTGTGTGTGATGTACTGTTGTATGTAGTGAACCTTTTGAAGTATTGCTAAATAAAGTTTTTATTTACTTTTTGACTAAATGCACATTTTTCTACTTATTGGTAACTGTATGTGATATTAAAGACTTATGCTGAAGGGTGGAGTAAAGGGGTGTGGCTATTAAAAGGAATGGGTGTGGCTTGATTGTGCATGGGGCGGGGCTTGTTTGTCAGGAAATGGCACAGTAGAAAGGTGGCAACCCTAATTCATAAATGAATCCCTAGTATGAATGGCCAGGCTCTTCTTGAAAAGGGGGGAAAGGCTTAAGGCTGGGTACTGGTGAAGTAGAAATGTCCTTGCAGCTCAATTAATTTGCAACTCCTGTGAGCTTATGGCTCATCCTTGTGTGGAAGCAGAGTTAGTGGGCATAACATGTTTATTAGAAACCTCTGAGGCTGGCATTCATGGTAACTTTTGGGTAACCTGCATGGGTTGCAGTAAGTGGGAGTGTAGAAGCATTATATGCTGTCTTGTCTGCAGTGAAGGCTGAGATCGTTTGTAGTGTGTCAAGAAGACTTGGACATTGGAGGACAAAATAGACAAAGAAGGCAGATGGTGTTTGGTGGTTCTCAAATCTGACAGTCTGGATAGTACTTATATGTGTATATGCCCCCAATGTGAACCAACATTATTTTATAGCTTCAATTTACTCTATTTTACAGTCATATAATAACTGTTACATAGTGATGGGGGGGGGGACAGGAACGCATACCAAGATTCTAAAATTGATAAGTTGGGAGCTTCTACAGCTTTTAATAAGCAGGCAATGGTAGCGTTGAAAGAACTGAGAACTGATTTCAAACTGTATGACCCTTTTAAAAACAAACACATACAAGCAAAGGCAGAAAACTTCACTTTCTATTCTAGCTGCCATAAAATGTGGTCGAGAATTGATTTTTTTTAATTCCAGTAGTATTCATTTCACTTGACCCTAGGGTTTCTAATCAAGCTAGACAGCTCTCTGACCATTCTAAGATAACTTTAACTTTAAATACCGATATTTTGAAAACTAAAAGTCACTGTGGATATAATTGGTCCTTAAACCCATACCTATTGACCAAAGAAGATATAGTACAGGAAGTTAAGGAGATACTTAAACAATTATTATACAATATTCCCCGTAACGAACATCCATTAGATATAGAATGGGCCACAACCAAAACTTTGTTAAGAGGATTATTTATTCAGAAAGCCACATATTATAAAAAATTGCAAAATAAAGAACAACTGGATTTGGAAACCAAAATACAATTATTGGACCAGGAGCTGATGAGGAACTACACTGAACAGACAGAAAATGAGTTGTTAAGATGTCAGAAAGAGCTGTTTCTTATGCACAATAGAAAATTGACACTGTATGAACAAAGAAGTTTAGTTAAATATGCAAATCACATTCAAACTCCCTCGAAAGCATTAGCCCGTATTATTAATCAGACGAAATTGACACGATTAATTACTGAAATAAACCATAACAATACGTTATATACTGGTAAGTCAGATATCATGAAGATTTTTGAATCAATTTTTAATCAGATATATGGTGAGCAACAAACACACGTGCATGATAAAGAGAGAAAGGAGTTCTTACAGAAAATTAATTTTCCCAATATTGACAAGGATTCTCATGGAGAATTAACTGCACTGATTACAGTCGAGGAAGTTTTGGAGGCAATCAAGAAATTGAAGCCCCATAAAGCCCCAGGACCAGATGGTATGACCTCTGAATTTTATAAATCTTTTAGTGGGAGTCTGAGCACCGTACTTTCACAGACTTTTAATTATATCATTTCGAATGGCAGTAATGATCTTCATTTTAATGCTTCAAGAACAATCCTGATATTGAAAGAGAATAGTGATCCCAAAAATCCAGACAATTACAGGCCCATATCACTGGTGAATATTGATATGAAAATCATGACATCTATTCTAGCTAGTAGATTAAAAAAAATAATAAATTTGATAATATCAGAGGAACAGGCGGGGTTTATAGATGGGAGACAGACTACTGACAATACATTAACTCTTCATACATTAACATCTTATGCGAAGTATAAAAATATGAACATATATGCTTTAATAATTGATGCTCAAAAAGCATTCGATAGAGTGAATTTGGCATATTTATTTGAAATATTATCATATTTCAATATACCTCAGGTCTTTATTTCAACGTTAAGGAACTTATATAATAATGCATACACTAGTTTATCTATAAATCATGAATGCTCCAAAAGGATTCAAATTAAAAATGGAACTCGACAGGGATGTCCATTATCTCCATACTGTTCAATCTGTATTTGGAGCCTTTATTTCTTCATATGAAACAAAATGTTTTTTATAACTTTCCTGTACTTCTTGGGATAAAGGTTAGGATGGCCGCTTTTGCAGACGATCTAAATATATACAGTACCACACCGGTGTCGGATACGGAAAAAATACTAACAGCAATACAAACCTTTGAGAGAATTTCTAATTACAAACTAAATTTAAAAAAAAACAAAATATTCCCTCTAAAGACACCTACACCTTTTTCAATGCTACCATTGATAGGACGAGTAAGGACAGAAGAAAGAATAAAATATTTGGGGATTGACTTCTCAACTGAAAATAGATATTTTTTTATCAACAATATTAAGGCAACTGGAGACCGAATAACATTGGATTTGAAAAGATGGAGTAAGTTGAAGCTACCGATGATGGCAAGAGAAGCGATAATAAAAATGAACGTTCTCCCCAGAATGCTTTATATTTTTAGAGCAGCACAACTTAAAATCACGAAAACATTATTTAAGCAGTTTCAGATAGGATTGGGGAAATTTCTGTGGGAACCCAGAAAAACGAGAATATCTTATGAGAAACTGATGGCTCCTAAAACTAGGGGGGGGGTTGGATTTACCGGATTTTGAGATGTATTATACAGTGATTCAGGCCAATAGGATTTTAAGGATGTCTTACTTGGACAGTGAAAGTAGAAAATGGATACCCAAATGGATGCTGCTAAATTATAAACATATAAAAGGAACGGGAATTAATGTTAAAGCTGTACCATTTTTAAATATAAGAACATTGAGTAAATATGATTTAATGGAGCACATCAAGATATGGGCAATGGCAACTCAAACTCTGTTTGCCTCCTTGAACCTATTAAAATATATGATAATGTTTCAACTGTTTCATGGGAATCCTAATATGACTATTGGTAATCAACTGATAGACTTAAAGAAATTTCCATTTATTAAGGATTTAACTGTAAGTGATTTATACCCCTTCTTAGGAGTAGCGGTACAGGATATCTTAAAAGAGATGAATCTTCCCATTTCTTATTTAATTATAATGAGGCAGATAAAAGATCTTGCCATAAATTATTTTAACAGTTCTGAAATTAAAAAAAGAGGAAATAGTCATTTCGCGTCATCTGTGGGAAGCATTGCAACAAGACAGAAAATACATATCCTCAGCGTATAAAATGGTAAAAGAGAGAAAATATAATAATCATATTCTGTTATCGAAATACTGGAAAGATAAATTGCCATCCCTAGACGATAGTAAGATAGTAGAGGCGTTTAACTTAACATTGAAATCCGTATCACTTCAAAAACTGGTCTTTACTCAATTGATGATATTTAACAATGCGTATTATACCCATCTCACACTTCATAAATTTGATTCAAAAAATTCACCTAAATGTCCACAGTGTTTAGATCAGACAGCAGACCTGTTACACATGTTCTGGAGTTGCAAGTGCATTTATAAATTATGGAACTCATTAAAGTTGCAGCTACAAAAAATGGGTTACCAAAACTCAACACTCACCTGGGAATTTTTGATTTTACATATTCCACCGGAGAATTTGGACAAAACAAAAAAGATTGTAATTATGAATATTAGTTTACTAATGAAATTATATATAGCCACAAATTGGTTGAACCCAGCACAGACATCGTGGCAAAATTTCAGGCTGTTAGCGATCAAGCATATATTAACACACAAATTATTAATTAGTAATAATAAGAAAAGTATAAATAGTATAAAAATTTGGGAACAAATCTTTAATTTTATATTGGCTTAGAGGTTCCTATCCACTTTCCTTTAGGACATTTTGCATGTGTACAAACACATTCTTGGATTAGATAGAAAATGTAGAAATAATACAGAGTGTTGGCTTGAGTTGGTTTATAATTGTCTATAGTAGATGCTTTTATGTTTATTTTTTCATTTTCCTGTACTTGATTAATATGATATTTAATCTTAATGTATAATATGGAAATTCAAAATGGAACTAAACATTGGAAGCAATATTGTATATAATGTAAATAGTGTGTGAATTGTATTATGGTTTTGAAAAACAATAAAAATGATTATTGAAAAAAAAGAAGACTTGGACAAAAGATATATGCATAATATTTTTCACCGACAGTATGTGCACTGCATTTCAAGATCATAACCTGTTTACATGACTACAACAAAAAAGTAAATCAGTCAAAATACATTAATGTACTTTTTGCTTTTGTATTTCAGGCCATATTGACATGCCAGTTTCTGTAAGCTTAACCCATCTCATACATTTAGAGATTTAGCTTCTTGCAGGGGAAGCACATTATAAAAATAAATGTATTTCCTCTCATGCCAACCTCTGCTTCTCAACTCTTCTCTTGGGCAGCTGATATTTATGGTTCCCCAAATTGACTGAAATTAAATTTTCACATCTGTTCCTAGTGTGTTACACTCCTATAAATAGGGCACTTACTTTAAATAGAAGTGAAATGCAATAAAAATTATATTTGAAAAAAAATTGGGCACTTACAACTGTATATGTAGCTTTATTATCATTTTCTGCAAATGTCTATCTCCACTGAAAATGCAGTTTCTTAAAATTTGTTAGCTTAACTAAAACTATGACTAAATATATAAAAATAGTTACATACTTTTCAGTTTGTGGTAAAAGAAGCCTGAGTCACTTGGTTTGCATGTTAAATTGATACATTCATCCTTGCATTTCTGTTAATTGTTTTTGATCTTGGACATACTGGATTAAACAATGGGTGCCAGCAGAGGTGAAAATGGTCATATCCGACTTGATGAGGTGCTAAGTGCATTGGTTTCTGGCTTGGTATTGACTTTCATTTCATTGAATGAGGTTTAAATGCTGACCTGTTTTAAATGTCTTATGCATTCCAATGTATGCATTTATCTGAATGTGTTACCAAGTGTAATCTATGCATGCATTCATTACAAAGTAGTAAAGTTAGATATTGTCTAGGTGCATCACGTGGACAGACAAGGGTTAGCTTAATTGTTTGGGGGTGGGTATGCTGTTTTATGAAATAATATGTCACTTTCTACAGAATTCCACTCAGTTGTGGAACTCACAGTCATAAGGGAAGGTTGGACTAGAGGTTAGTGTAGCCTTTTTTTAATTACTCCCTTTTTTTAAGAATTTCACTTTTCGTGGTTAGTGACAGTGGGATTATAAATGACTGCCATGATTTGCTGTAGGTAACTTACATTTTAGAGTAAGTTTTATAGATAATTGGGTATATTTTGCTGTTTAAGCTGTTCTGTAGAGTCTGTGCAAGCCATCTGGAGAAGCAGTTAACTTTGTAGGAGATGGCTTCTGGAAGAATTAATGGGACTTGTTTAGACTACACACTTGGACATTACAGGTATGTGAACATTTTTATGTTTGGGAGATTCTGATTTAAACTGTGTTATTGATAGCATCTCTTGTGTTTGGTTTCATTACTGGAAAAATGTAAGTAGGCAGTATGTATATGTTGTACTTGGTTATCTACCAGTGTAGTGCCTCACGGGCAGTACTGTGCAGCTTGGGGCGTGGCATACTTGAGTGACAGTTAACATGTGCCTCGCGGGTAGTACTGCGATGAAGACATTTGCGAAGTTATGACATTTTGCTTGGTGAAGTTGTCATCCAGCAAAGAAATAAAAACACATTGTCTGTTGCGAAGTTATCACCTTTATTTCTAAGGATAGTACAAAACACAGAAAGTAGCTGTTTGTGTATTTTCACACGGAGCATGGAGCAAGAAGATTCGTACTGTAAGTTTAACTTCTATAACTACTATGACATTGAAAAGCCTTTTGCATTGCAAGTAAATAGCCTACATACTGTAAGTGTATAATACAGCTCCGTACTGTAAGTTTATAATGCAGCTCCATACTATATAGCTACTAAAGTGTTGAAATGACTACCATAACATTGAAATGACAGTATTTCTTACGGAGCATGCAGCAAGAAGATCCGTGTTTCAATAACATTGAAAAGCCTTTATTTCTAAGGATACTATAAAACACATAAAGTAACTGTTTGTGTATTTTCACACGGAGCATGCAGCAAGAAGATCCGTACTGTAAGTTTAACTTCTATAACTACTATGACATTGAAAAGCCTTTCGCATTGCAAGTAAATAGCCTACATACTGTAAGTGTATAATACAGCTCCGTACTGTAAGTTTATAATGCAGCTCCATACTATATAACTACTATAGCGTTGAAATGACTACCATAACGTTGAAATGACAGTATTTCTTACGGAGCATGCAGCAAGAAGATCCGTGTTTCAATAACATTGAAAAGCCTTTATTTCTAAGGATACTACAAAACACATAAAGTAACTGTTTGTGTATTTTCACATGGAGCATGCAGCAAGAAGATCCGTACTGTAAGTTTAACTTCTATAACTACTAATTTACTGAGGTGTTAAACACTGGTTTGTTTACTTTTGTGACAGTCAGTGATTTCTGTTTACCCGTGTTTACTGCGTTACCTACTCTTTATGCGTGTTGGTGGGGGGAGATCTGATATACACTATCCCGTTAAACTCTGCTGGTTTTACTTATAAAATGCAATGATTTATTATGATTAATTACTCTGCTGGTTTTACTTATAAAATGCAATGATTTATTATGATTAATTTACTGAGGTGTTAAACACTGGTTTGTTTACTTTCGTGACAGTCAGAGTAGTATCCCTTTAAACTATGCAATGCAATGAATTATTATGAGTATGTTTACCAGTGTTTACTTTCGTGACAGTCAGTGATTTCTGTTTACCGGTGTTTACTTTCGTGACAGTCAAAGTAGTTGTGGGCGGTCAGGGGCGGGGTTTGCTACTGCGCATCCTGCGAGGCACTACACTGTTATATAACCTTGTACTTATTTCCATATCACGTTTTTTTTATAGTGTGAAGCTTTATATTATAGGCTTAATTTTTTACAAGTTGCTAGTTTTCCTGTAGTTTGAGTGTGCAGTTATTGCAGTTTGTGTTAATGGAGGAGTGTTATTTACATTGTTAACTGGCTATTTTTTTCACTGATTGTTGGGAGCCTTGTTTTCTAGGAGGCTTACCATTTTTTTCAGCTTTGCTCTGCACAATTTTAGCTCAACTCGGAAGATGTGGTCATTGTTGAAGGTTGTAGCTTATTAGTTAGGTAGTGTTTTATACAATCTTCATTGTGTTTTCCTTTTGTGGGTAGTGACAATAAGTTTAGAATTAGTTTGGCTGAGGGGCTGTGAAACTGGCGTTGTCACTTCACCCTCTGGTGCTGTATGTGGCAGTGCTTATGGCCATTTTGTTACTCAGATACTGGGTAGGTTTTCCTACTGGCTCAATTGAAACAACAGTCTGCTTCACACAAGGACATGGCTCCAGTGATACATTCTGGTACATGCTTACAAGCCTACTGAAGGATGCTACAGGTTAGTTGTATGTTCTTATGTATGAGATTATGTAAATTATGTTTCATTATTTATGTCAAATTTTGAATTTGCAGTATATGTTGTAGGAAGAAACAAGTATGAATGATGCATTCAGTGTATTGTTGTGTCATGTTTTGGGGATAACTAGTAGACTCGTATGTTTATACTAGACTAATGATCACCTAAGTCTTTACAAGTCCAAAATCATGTATAACTTTTAAATATTACCCTAATTCATGTAAATAGGAGAGCAACCAGATTTAGAACGTGGATGTCCTAAAGCCCAAGAATTATGAAACTCTAATGCATGACATTACAGACTGACTGTAATCTTCAATGAATTTATCAGAAATTTAAAACATGTCATAAAAAGAAGGGTAACAATATGAGGCTAAATCAGGGATAGTTGAGAAGTATGAAGTAGTTAATGACCAGTAATATTGCTTTTGTATTTGTTCAGTCCTATTATTTTTTTGTAGTGTGGGTGGCCAGTTATTTTCACAGATTTCCTTATCTGGGTGTAATTTTTTCTTGGTTTTCAGTTGGGTAGTTGTTGCAATCACAAGCTGTATATCATATCGTATTGTATTGTAGTGTATTAGTGTGGTGTAGGCAGGGGAGCCATTTGTAAGGACAAGGTCAAACGTCTGACTACCAGGAAAGTCATGGTCACAGTAATATAGTCAATCAGTGTTGTGTGTATCATATGCATTTTTAAGCAGTCTTTTATCCATGAATGTGGGATACTATCAAATGCTTTTTTATAGTCAATCCATGCCATACTTAAATTCTTCCCCTTCTTATAGTTCTTCAGTATGGCTTTATTCATAGGTTCATAGGTTGGTACTAGGCTATCAGCCCTAGGGCCTATACAAGCCTAGCCATAACAATTCACTGGCTATTTATTCCCACACTGTTTACTTCCCTGGACCCCTGTCTAGCAGGGCGACTGACATGATCCTCAGGGTGAATTTCCTTTCTCCCATCCAATCGTCAAGGTTCCTTTTGAAGAGGGCCAAAGAGGTCTCTGCTTGACATGTATGGGCAGTCTATTCCAGAGTCTGGGGAGTCTCTGGGTTAGGAACCTATCCCTCCAGCATGTTTTGTTTATTGTGATGACAAGGTTAGATCCCTGGAGTGTGTGGCTCTGAGGGTTGGGACTTTTTAAGTGTAGCATGTCCAACAGCTCTGGGTTTGACATGGCCTTGTATGTTAAGCAGAGTATAGTTGGAGTTTTTTAAGGTGGTCAGCGTAGGGCATCTACTGGGCCTGTGATTCTTTTAGTGAGGTATTTCTGCAGCCTTTCCAGTTGTTGCAGATATCTTGAGAGGTACATGCCAAACAGACTGTTGTATTCTATAATGGGTCTAATGAGGGATGAGTACACTGGGACAATAACCTCCTTTTTTTCTGGATGAAAAGCTCTTAGTGATGAGGTGTGCCACATAGAAGGATTTCCTGACTGTTGTGGCTATGTGGTTATCAAAGCTGAGACCACTGTCCACCTGTGTCCCTAAGTCTCTTATTACACTTTCAGTATTTAGTGTACTGCTACCTATGTGGTAATTCTCGGGTATATGTTTTTTTCCCAAAGGGGATAACTATACATTTCTTGGCATTGAGCTTGAGCCCATGGCTCTGGCACCAAGCATCTGTTTCTGTAAGGCCCTTTTGCAGAGTATCCACATCATTTGGGGATTCAATAATGGCTCCCAGTTTGCAGTCATCTGTAAACGTTGTTGGCCAGAGTCCTTTAGCGTTGGCCTGTACTTCAGAGAAGTAGATGCCAAACAAGAGTGGTCCCAGGACTGAACCCTGAGGTACTCCACTTGTCACTTGTCTGGAGCTGGATTTGGAGTCGGCTACTTTTACAGTGTGGGTTCTGTCAGTAAGCCAGTTGGCAACACATCGAGTGACATAGGGATTAATGCCCAGCTTAGTAAGTCTATCTATGATTCCAGAGTGGGGGGTGGTGTCAAAGGCCTTGGCGAGGTCCAGATAGGCTGTGAGGACTGCCTTACCCTCGTCCACAGCTCTGGAGACTGATTCGAAGAAATCACTCAGGTTCAGGAGACAAGATCGGCCCTTCACGAACCCAAACTGGGTGCGGTCCAGTGTTTGAAGGTTGCCAATGTCTTTGTTTATAAGTTCCATGATAATACGTTCCATGGCCTTGCAGATCAGGCTCGTCAGACTGATGGGGTGGTAGTTCCCGGGATCCAAGATGGATCCCCCCTTGTGGAGTGGGATAACTGTAGCTGTGTGCCAGTCAGTGGGCACGAAGCCTGAGTTGAGGCTATGATTAAACATGACACTTAGGTGAGGTGCCAGTTAATTTTGTAGTTCATGTAATACACAGCCCGGGATGTCATATGGTCCCATGGATGCTGCATTCTTAGCTTTGGATAGTGTGTTTTTTACCTGTGTGGCCGTTATTACCAGAATTTGGTAATCTTCCAGTACTGAGATGGGCCATTTAGGGGGTGACAGGGGGGGTGAAGTTGGAACTGAACTGATCTGCCAGGATATTGGCAATATCCTTGGGATCAGTATATTTAATGCCATTCTGTTTTAGCTCAGAGCAGATCTGAGCATTGCCATTTAGATTCTTGACATAGTTATAGAATGTATAAGTCCAGTAAAACAAACCAAACAGCCACACAAAAGGCCTCAGTAATTTGGAAATGGAATGGCAGTGGAGAACGATCCAAAACAGTATATTAATACTTTAAAGAACACTTTATTGACCAAAAAAATAAAGAAATATATGTAAAATCAAGCACTTTCATCTTCAATATTGGAGATTTATCAAGATCTTGAAGCATCATTAAGGGTATGATTTTTTGGATTTTCCAGTTAAGAGATAATAGGGTAGTAGTGCAGCTGTCTGGTTTAAACTTGGACAGGTTGCATGCTGCTTTATAAACATGACATTTAAGTGGCTGTGTCAGACGTATGATTAAATTTCTCAAAATCTTTTGGGTTTCTAATACTGCTATTGGGAATGGACCCCGTTCCTAAGCTGGGTATAGGTAAAGTTTGTAAGAGCAGTATTTAAAAATTGTCCCTATTTTGGGGCCTTTGTCCCACTTTTGTTTATGGCTTTGTCCAGATTTCTTGCTCTAAGAGGTTGAGAGGTATCGGTGTATGTGTGTGAGATTTACTTAATGGCAGCCTTGTGTGTGGGCATACAGGCATTACAGAGCTTCATTGTGTTGTTACTTTTATTTTACTTAATAGTATTCTAACGGCATGCAGGCATTGCAGCTTCCAGTCTTTGCTTCTTTCAGACTGTTATTTAATGATACCTAGTAACTATGAACCTGTTATCAGTTTGCCATCCATTCTCTATTGCAATATTACTAGCTTATTTATCTATCATAGGTACTTTATTCCTCAAGGACAACAACAGAAACTTTATTTGTAGATGAAACAAAGAAATATAAAGTTGTTTGCCAGCAGTAACTTCTTCATTAGTTACAGATCTTACAGATCTCTCTAATGTGGATTATTTATATGACTTTTACTTCTGCAGAGATTGTGCTTGAGCCATATTTTGGTTATCTCTTCAGTTTGCATTTGAAAGTTGGTATCCCACAATTCCACTGGAGTGGGCAGGGCTACACAGTTATGTATGCAAATATTATGTTAAGCAGCATACAGATTTGTACCTATTTTCATGGGCCTTTGTCCAGATTTTTGATGTTTCCAGGTTGAGAGGTATGGAGAGAACCCAGGACCGATCCCTGTGGGACTCCACTTGTGACTGGTCGGCAGTCTGACTTGGAGTCTGCTACTTTCACACTGTGTGTTCTATCTGTGAGCCAATTTTGCAACCCACCTAGTGATATAGGGATTGATGCCTAGTTTGGTGAGTTTATCAGTAATTCCCGAGTGAGGAATGGTATCAAAGGCCTTGGCCAAATCAAGGTATGATGTATGCACTGCCTTACCTTCCTCCACAGCCCTGGTGACTGACTCAAAGAATTCAACCAGGTTAAGCAGGCATGATCTCCCTTTCACAAAGCCAAATTGCGTGGGGTCTAGAGTATGGAGATTTCCTATATCTTTGTTAATCAGGTCCATGATGATGCATTCCATAGCTTTACATATCATACTTGTCAAGCTAATGGGGCGATAATTCACAGGGTCTGTAGTCACTCCCCCTTTATGGAGAAGGGATGACTGTAGCAGTTCGGCATTCAGTAGGGACAAAGCCTGAGGTGAGGCTGTGACTGAACAGGGCACACAGACATGGTTGAAAAGGCAAAGAACCAAACTCCAGATGAAATAACCACGTTGAAGCAGGATACGTGAACGTAGAAACACGCTGGTTATACACCGCAGTACAATTGCATAAAAACTTTAATCTTCAATTGCAGAGAAGTAAGCGCTTTCACAACCAATAACAGTTGCTTCATCAGACTACATATAAAATCAAACATACCCATTTTATATTCGTGATGCAATACAAACTGTCCAATTACTGAGATACTAATTAACACTTGAAAAAATTTAAAAGGGTAAGTACACATTTGTGAAAATGCTTATAAAATATATATCTGTATACCGATATACATCTAGGAAATATATATACACACACATATATGACCAACCTACAAGTCAGAAATTAATAGGCACATGCAGCATGTTTTTTATATTTTTTATAAGCATTTTCACAAATGTGTACTTACCCTTTTCAAATTTTTTCACGTGTTAATTAGTATCTCAGTGATTGGACAGTTTGTATTGCATCACAAATATAAAATGGGTATGTTTGATTTTATATGTAGTCTGATGAAGCAACTGTTATTGGTTGTGAAAGCGCTTACATCTCTGCTATCGAAGATTAAAGTTTTTATGCAATTGTACTGCCGTGTATAACCAGCGTATTTCTACATTCACACACAGACATGGTGCCAGTTCACTTTGTAGTTCATGTAGAACACAGCCAGGGATGTTATCTGGTCCCATGGAAGCTGTATTCTTGGCCTTGGACAGTGCAGCTTTAACCTGTGCTGCAGTAATGCTGGGTGCCTGGCATTCTTCTGGTATTGTGATTGGTCCTTTGGGGGGGGGTAAAGTTGGCACTGAATCTGTCAGCCAGTATGTTTGCAATATCTGTTGGCTCAGTATAGGAGGTACTATTGTGCAGTATCTCATAGACAAATCTGTATTTTGCCGTGGAGGTTCTTGACATAGCTATCGAAGGCTTTGCAATTGTTTTTAGCATCTGCCTCAATTTTCCCTTCATAGCTGGCTTTAGAGAATTGGATGAGGGATCTCAACTTTTTGTTGAGGCTAATAAGGTAGTTTTTCTAGTCTTGGGACGTTACCTTTTTCTGCAACAGTTTCTTCCTTCTGTTGTAGAGTTTATTAATGACAGGGGACCACCAGATTGGCTTCTTTTTTTTTTTGGAGGAGAGCATCTTGGTTCTGTTGCATATGGCTAGTTCCATGCATTTGTGTACATCTTCATACAGTGCATTGGTGTATGATTCAGCAGTCATGCAGCTATTTTCCATTTGCGTGGGTGCCATGAAGTTAGCCACCTCAAGAGTCCAAAGTCTGATTTGGAGAAGTTTTTCAAAGTGGTTACCTTTGTGGGGTGTGCGGGCGAGATATGGATTTCCATGGTGATTAGTTTATGGTTGGATCTGACAAGGTCGGGATTGACCATTGGTGTAGAACAATGGTCGCCCATGTCAGTAATAACCAGGTCAAGGATATTGGTTCCTCTAGTGGTCAAGGATATTGCTTTCTCTAGTGGGGGTCAGGATGAGTTGGTCTAGGGCATTGGAATTGATGAATTGCAGGAAGTGTTGGGCCAGTGTAATGGTGCTTGAGTAGTTTTCCCACTTGATGGAGGGGTAGTTGAAGCCTCCTTGTAAGAAAGTGTTGGGTTGGACCTTGATAGATTCTAGGGTAATTAGGAATGTGGAGTGAGAGTCTAGGGACATAGTTGGGGACCTATAGTAGGCTATGACTTGGATTGCCGTCTTACCCAATGTTAGTTGTAGCTGAAATATCTCAGATGCATTATGCTGGGCTACTTGTGTGGAGGTGTGCATAATCTTTATGAATATGGAGACACCACTGCCTTTGGAGCTATGGTCTATGCTTTGTGGCCGAACGGTGTGGAATGAGTTATAGCCTGGTAGTGCAGGGGTGCTTTCTGTTGCTTTAAACCAGGTCTCCATTACAGCACAAATGTCGATGTTCTCCATTTTGAGGAGTGCTTCGAGCAAGTGCATCTTGAGATTTAGACTTCTAGCATTGAGCAGCATGGCCCTCAGATTGCATTTATTTATAGCTGTTAAGGTGGTAATTTGGTCTTTGGAACACCGCCTAAAAATGGCACTATAGGGGTGGGAAGAGCCTTAGCCAGTACCAACAACCCAGGGGTGACAGATGCAGGCCATCTCTGGCAAAGCATCTAGGTCTGTGAATCATGTCATCCCAAGAAGACAGATATTGGATCCCCTTAGAATGACACCAGAAACTTAGCCAAGTGTTGAAGCCAATCATTTTTTGTTTGTGCTGCAATATCATTCTGGTTGATGGTAGGATACTGCTCAGGTCTAGTGTCATACCTGCCTGGGCCACATAATCCGAACGTTCCACCATCTCTTTTCATGTACTCCAGGGAGGTGTGTCTCAGGTCATTTCCACCCATATGGACAATGACAGTGTCATACTTGTACTTGTTGTGGAGGGACCTGAGTGCATGCGTTATATGTCAGATTCTGGCACCTGATAGACAGCTGATTGTCACCTTCTCCTTATTCAACCTAGTGAGTGGGACATCTGTGTGCCTCAGTATTGAATCACCTATGATTAGTGTATTGGGCAAGGTGTTTAGCCTTAGGGGCTTAGGTTGAGGGGCACACTTTGGAGGTGAGCTATGTGTCCTGTGGTTTGTGTTGTGGTGGTTGAGTGCATTTCTATTTCGGAGGTCTCTGCTGTTTGGGTAAATTTCTGTTGAAGAGGCTCCACGAAGGTGGGTGTGTGGTTTGTGTTTTTATTTGAGAGCTGTGATAGTGGGTGTTCTGGAGGGCTATGTGTGGTGCAGGTACTGACCTGTTCCTATTAACCAGCTAGTCCAGTCTTGGTTGGAGAGTGCATAGCTTCCAATTTGGTGATATTAGTGCATCTCTCTCAAGTCTGAGTGTTGGGAGGTAAGAGGAGAGGGTTGTCTGTGTACATGAGGCAGTTGCTATACTACCTCAGAATACCCAAGTGCACCAGGTTAATAGGAGAAACCTCAGGAAACTGCCCTGTAATCATGCCAGGAGGGGTGGTCATAACTGCTATGTACTGGAACTATTTCCTTGAAGAATGACTAGTGATAATGGCACTTAAGTGTGCTACAATAATTGCTACAAAAACCTGTTGACATGTAGAGCAATTAAGCTATCTGAAGTGCAAGAGATAAGGAACTAGCAAGATCTTTGGGAAAAACTGAAGAGGAGACTTTCTGGAACCAGGAATAGTTTACCTCAGCTTGGCGCCGCAGTTCAGAGCTTAAACAAGTGCAAACTCACGCAAACACGGGCTTTTAAACCAGAAAGGGATGGGAAAACAGCCTGAATGGTCAATAGACTACAATTTCTGGTCCAGAAACCACTCCTCTTGTGGTAAATAGGCTACCTAGTGCTTACCACTCCCACCAATAAGCTAAAAGGCTTCCCTCCAACACAGAAAGGCTTGGAGGCTCAGAAGCTTACAAACGGTCCTGGATACAGCAAATTTGTATCTGGACTAGACTAGTTACAGGAAAGGTGGGAAACAAGTGCAAACATGGGCTTTTAAACCAGAAAGTTGAAAGAGATGGAAAAACAGCCCAAACGGCCAATAAACTACAATTTCTGGGCCAGAAACCACTCCTCTTGTGGTAGATAGGCTACCTAGTGCTTACCACTACAACTGATAATCTAGAAGGCTTCCCTCCAACACAGAAAGGCTTGGGGCGCTCAGAAGCTTACAGAGAGTCCTGGATACAACAAGTCTGTAACTGGACTAGACTAGTTAAAGGACAGGTGGGAAACAAGCGCAAATGCATGCTTGCATGCTTTTAAACTAGAAAGTTGAGAGGGATGGAAAAACTGCCCAAACGGCCAATACACTATAATTGAGGATGTGCTCACATTTAACTTACCCAAACCTCAAATTCCTCTCAAACACAGTTGTCAGAAACACTGCATGCACACAAATAAGACAACTCCCACCACATCACATAAAACCACCTGTCATTGTGCCTCAACTATCAAGGCCATGAGGTGCAACACCACAGAATCAAATATATTATTCATAGGAGACTCCATTGTGAGACATACCAATCTCTCTCTCATCAGGCTACATAAGAAGTTATAGTTAGTTGTCTGTCAGGGACCAAGATTCATCACATGCAAGCACTGAGGTCACTAAACCTCAAGTATCAGTATGACTCAGTCATAGTCCATGTGGATGTGAATGACCTGAGATGTACCTCTCCAGACCATATGTGACACAGGCAGGTATGAGCCGACCACTGAGCAGTATCCCACTGTCTTCATCATGGATGGTGCCACAATACCAACAAAAGATGATATCCCCTTTTAATTTTTTTCCCTGTAATTTGTCCTTTATCGTGGTGTAACTGCAAAGTGGTTTGCCACTGTTTCATGGCTGCTGCAACATAATCGATCACTGTAGGGTGTATCTTATAAATTTTCAAGCCCCGTTTCATCCATGAATGTGGGATACTGGCAAATGCTTTTTTGTGATCTATCCATGATATATTTAGATTCTTCCCGTTTACATTTTTTCCTTAATGAATTTATTCTACAAAAACTTTAACTTGGTTCAATATGACTTTCTTTTATTACCCTTTTGTTGTATTGCCATGACTGAGTTTTCTTCTAAATGACTACAAACTCTTGTCGGCATCAATTCCAGTATATAGGTAATACATTGTCAGAAGGCAAGTTATTAGTCTATAATTTTTAGGGTAGCTTGCATGTTTGTTCTTAAGTAGAAATATTGTTTTCCTTTTGTTAGCCAGGTTGGTGTCTCTTCCGGGTGTGCATATAAATAATATTTAATCATGGGTAAATATTTATATAAAGATGTCAATACTATTAGCCAGAAATTAGGTACTGCATCTAGGCCTGAGATTTTCCAATTATGATCTTTTCTTAACTTTGTTTCAATTTCTCTGGCCATTACTTCATCCAATTTCATATCCTGTACATTTGAACTTCTTTCTTTTACTTTTTCGATCCATTCAGGATCTTTGTTATTTTCCACAGGATCTTGATATATATTTGTCCAAAATGTATCGATTTCTGGTTTTTTTTGTGTTTCAA
This sequence comes from Protopterus annectens, assembly GCF_019279795.1. NCBI lineage: Eukaryota > Metazoa > Chordata > Ceratodontiformes > Protopteridae > Protopterus > Protopterus annectens. Next base: position 221,642,002 of record NC_056736.1, on the reverse strand, counting down.
TCTTTTTTGCCTTGTTTCTCAGTTCTGTATAAAGGTGTTTTGGGTCATCAATATATTGCTTATTTTGTACTTTTCCTTTATATTTATCTGCATATCTTCTAACTTTCTGTGCCTGTGCTTATATTTTTAGTCTATGATTTGTGATAGTGCACAATAGATACTGATGTGTTGTGATACTGTGCATTGCTTTTATCACCACTCTGTCTTAGAGTTCTCTGCCTGTATTGATCTGTTCCCTATTCTGTACTCCTCTAACAGTGACACTTCTTACTTTAACTGCTTTATAGTTGTCTGTATTTAGTACTTCCATGATGTCATTTGATTTCTTCCATTCCTTTCCTTTATTGCCCAGTGTTTTTGTGGTAAGACTTTAACTGTTACTAATTTAGCTGCAAATTAATATAGCCTATTTACTTCTGTTATATTACACAAATTTCTGTTGAAAGATTTAATTACTGTATTAATTTGTTTAATCAGACTCTAACATTTTGGGTCTTATTGACTTTCTTTAATATTTTTTCATTGATCTTTATATGTCTATCCTTCACTATTAAATAAACCAACTGTTACCTTTGCTCTCTGGTTGCTTCAGGGATTCTACAGAAAGTTAGTGAACATATTTCTGTGACATATTCTCTTCAGCTGCATCATCTGTTGCTCTTTCATAGAGGAATTCACTTGTCTATCGCTACACAGCATTGAGTGTCAGACTTGTCACTTGTCTATCGCTACACAACATTGACTGTGTCAGACTTGTCACTTGTCTATCGCTACACAACATTGACTGTGTCAGAGTTGTCACTTGTCTATCGCTACACAACATTGACTGTGTCAGAGTTGTCACTTGTCTATCGCTACACAACATTGACTGTGTCAGAGTTGTCACTTGTCTATCGCTACACAACATTGACTGTGTCAGAGTTGTCACTTGTCTATCGCTACACAACATTGTGTCACAGTTGTCACTTGTCTATCGCTACACAACATTGACTGTGTCAGAGTTGTCACTTGTCTATCGCTACACAACATTGACTGTGTCAGAGTTGTCACTTGTCTATCGCTACACAACATTGACTGTGTCAGAGTTGTCACTTGTCTATCGCTACACAACATTGACTGTGTCAGAGTTGTCACTTGTCTATCGCTACACAACATTGACTGTGTCAGAGTTGTCACTTGTCTATCGCTACACAACATTGACTGTGTCAGAGTTGTCACTTGTCTATCGCTACACAACATTGACTGTGTCAGAGTTGTCACTTGTCTATCGCTACACAACATTGATTGTGTCAGAGTTGTCAATTGTCTATCGCTACACAACATTGACTGTGTCAAAGTTGTCACTTGTCAATCGCTACACAACATTGACTGTGTCAGAGTTGCCAATGTTTCTTGCTCCTTTCCTTGCTGTGCAACTCCAGCTGAAGGTTTGTACTCATTTCCTACTGAAGGCTGTAGAGAATCATCATGTGGCAAGTGATCAGATGCTTACCGTTTCACCTGTTTCTCCTTCATTTGTTAGACTCAGTGACCCATCATGCTGCAACATTACCACTGTTGCATTTTATACAGTAAATCCTTTACTTCACAGGTAATCCATAACTACAGTTTCTATTTCTTTAACTTCCCCATTAGCAATCCTCTTTTCTACTTTCCCACTTTGTTTTCTTATTTTTTGTATTGTGAAATGTTGTATATCCAGATGCCTTTGCTGTATTTCTCTGCAACTATTTTTGGTGCCACTTTTTTGTATTGATTTGTTTTCTTGTCTGCCTTTGCATAATTATTGTGCCACATTAAAGTTATTATACATTCCCATGTCCATATTTCTTCCACCGATGTCTCCCGCTCTTTGTGTTTGCTTTACTTTGGGGGCTAACTGTTCCATCATGCTATAACATAAACTGTGTTAGCCTTTCTACACTAAATCCTTCACTTTGGAAGTATGCCTTAGCTTTAGCTTCTATTGGTTTAACTTCCACTTTACTAATCTTCTGTTTTACATTACCCCTTTGTGATCCTATTTTTGTGTTGTGAAAGTTTCCATATCAGGATACTTTGCCTGTATTTCTCTTCAAATAACTTTGAAGATGCTTTCTGGTATTGGTTACTTTGGTTGTCTCCTTTGCATAAGTATGAACCTATATCATTTTCTTGGGTGGCAAAAGCCAGGGTACCTTTTTGGCTGGGCTTGTATAGGCCCTAGGGCCAATAGCCTAGTACCTACCTATGAACCTATACAGCAGCAAAACAAATCTTTCTTTCCAATATCCATGTTTATTTTTCATGCCATTCGAAAATATTTGGGTTTTGTACTTTACATTTTTTGCACTTCCTTGGTTGCTTCTTTTTCCAAATGGCCCAAAGTTTTTGTCTATCTAATGCTTTTCATGGATCAGTTGTATTAATGAACACAAAGATGCATTTGAAGGTTTTGACAGTTTTTCTTGTGTAAGCATTTTCCTTTTCTCTAATTTCTCTCTTAATGTTTTTAATTTTTTTGCATCTGGAATTTATGGGCATCTTGCATAATAGTAATGATACATAATTTTTTTCTTATCCTAAACAGTCCAGTCTATCATCTTTATTGCTCTTTTTCTGACCTATCAGTTTTTGTAGACTAGTAATTCCTTCTACAATGGGGAATAGGGCATTCCTCTAAACCTGGCCTAATCCCATTGTTGGAATGTTTCTGTGTCTTGAAAATTCTATACTGTCAGTTTTTCCAGTCCTGGAACCAGTGCACCTATGAGGATCCGACACTTTTTAATGTGTCTTTTTTTATTTTTTACCCTACCTCAATCCATGATATATGCTATATAAAATACACTGTATGCATCAGTGTCATACCCAGTTAAGTATAGCTTATTTAAAGAAAAGTTCATTGCTAACCAGTACCCTGCCTTTTCCTACATTCCACTATAGCTGGAGACTGAGTACAGAAAAAAGAGTTTGAGGTGACCCACATAAGACCTGTTATTTACACTCTTTATTCTTTTAATGAGGAATCTCTTTGGCCACTATGCTTGTTGCAGATGCCTGGTCAGATACATGCTGAAGAGTGTAGTGTACTCGATTATTGGTCTAATGAGGGCTAAGCATAGTGGGACTATGATCTCCTTAGATCTGGATGCCTTGCCATAACTCATAACCTGCCCCACATAGAAGGATTTTCTCACCACCGTGGACACATGGTGATCAAAGTTCAGGTTACTGTCAACCTGAGTTCTCAAGTCCCTTATCACTGGGTCTGCTCTTAGGAAAGTGTTATTAATTTATTTTCAGTTTGATGACTGGGGATGTCCACTGGGCTAGGAGAGCCCGTTTTCAGTGGAGGCCCGGGGAGAAAAGCTCCATGTTACAAAGTTTAGATACACATACAATACAGAAAAGAACAGTTTACAGTTATGTTTCATACTAGAGAGCAGGTGTAGTTTCTTAGGTACATGTTACCTTTGGATACAGATACAATATTATTAATGAACAATTTACAGTTACATTTCATGTTAGAGAGCAGGTGTAGATTCTTAGGTACATGGTACAAATTTGATATTTACAATATGTACATGTGTGTGGTAGCCTATAGATCATAGCTAGAGAGGCTAGTAATCATAGCTGGAGAGGGGTTTAGAGGTGGAGAGAGTAGGTGTAAATTCTTGGGTACATGGTACAAATTTGATATTTACAATATGTACATATGTGTGGTAGCCTATAGATCATAGCTAGAGAGGCTAGTAATCATAGCTGGAGAGGGGTTTAGAGGTGGAGAGAGTAGGTGTAAATTCTTGGGTACATGGTACAAATTTGATATTTACAATATGTACATATGTGTGGTAGCCTATAGATCATAGCTAGAGAGGCTAGTAATCATAGCTGGAGAGGGGTTGAGGTGGAGAGCGACTTATAGGACAAGGTGGGGAGAATGCAGTTGCATTTTCTGTTAGAGTAAAGGTAGGAATGTAACTGAGATTTAAAGTTTTCAAAGTTTGCACAGGTCCTTAGAGAGGAAGGAAGAGAATTCCATTTTTTTGCTAAGGAAAAGGATAGCAGGAGTTGACCAGGGCAATTGGGTTTTCGGACACAGATTAGGTTTTGGTGAGTGGATCTGAAAGTTCTCTGAGGGGTGTAGGGGAGAAGGATGTTGCATAGAGCAGGGCACTTAGGGGGTTGAAAGATTAGTTTGTGGGCTGTGGTAATCTGAAGATAGTCTAGATGGTTGGAGAGTTCAAGCCAGTGTAACAAATTAAGGGCAATACAGTGATGAGAGGAGTATTTGGCTTTGGGGACAAATTTAGTAATCTTATTATAACAGACTTCCAATTTTGAAGTGAGTGTGGCAGATAAGTTAGTTAATAGAGGAGCGCCATACATTAGTGAGGGGAGTAGATAGGTAGTGGCAAGTGTTTCTCTGGTGGAAGGAGAGAGAAATTGGATGTTCCTGTATAGCATACCAAGTTTTATATGGCTTTTCTTAATATTTTGCTGGATGTGAGTGTTGAATTTCAGGTGTTCATCAATAGTGACCCCAAGTAGTTTGGCAAAGGGAACAACCTCTATAGTGGAGTTATTTTGGCTAATGATTTGGAATTAATTTTTATGAAGAGGGGAAGATTTTGTGGGAGAAAATAATAATATTTTGGATTTATTGGCATTTAGTGAGAGGTGATTCTGAAGCATCCAATTTTCAGTGGTGGATAAAGCAGCTTGGGTCAGTGTCTGAAGCTCTGGGAGGTTGGTGGCACTGTAGATTAATGTGGAATTGTCTGCATATTGTACAGTTTTGGTAATGGGTATGGCTTTGTGGAAATTGTTAATAAAGATGTTGAACAGCATTGGACCGAGTATGGATCCTTGGGGAATCCCAGTGGGGGTGGGAAGGAAGGTTGAGGTGCCTGTCCCCCATTTTACAGCTTGAGATCTATTGGAGAGGTAGCTAGAGAACCAGGATAAGGTATTCTGGGAGAGATTAAGGTTGGAGAGATGGTTTAGGAGATGGGTGTGGGAGATGGTATTGAATGTCTTGGACAGATCTAGAAGAATATTAGAAACTATTTTTCCAGAGTCCCGGGCAAGATTTATTGTTTCTAGGAAGGAGAGAAGTGCAGTGGTTGTACTACGGCCTGGACGGAAGCCTTGTTGGGTTGGCGTGATTAGTTAGCTAATGTTGTAATTTGTAGGGGTTGTAATGTTGTAATTTGCAGGGGTGGTCATCTTTCCAAAGGGTATAAATATGCATTTTTGCATTGAGTATTAGGCTATGTTTCTGGCACCAGTTACTTGGCTCTCAGACCCTCCTTAAGGATATCTACATCTCTGGAGGATTCAGTCATTGCAACCAACGTGCAGTCATCTGCAGATCTGGTCACCCAAAGACTCTATATTTGCTATGACTTCAGAGAAGTGTATTCCAAACAGGAGAGGTCCAAATGTCAAGTCCTCTGGAATACCACTACTAACAGGCCTGTTGGTGGAGTGGATACCCCCACCCTAACTTCATGTGTCCTATCCATGAGCCATTTCACTGTCCGTTGGGTTACATACAGATTTATGTCTAAATTTTTTAGTTTGTCTGTAACACCCAAGTGATGTCGTGTGTTGAATGCCTTTACCAGGTCGAGGTAGGCAGTATACAGTTTTTTGCTGATCATCCATGGCTCAAGTGGCCTTCTCAAAGTAGTCCACTGGGTTTAGTAGGTGTGACCTACCATTGACAAAACCAAACTGGGATGGGTCCAGTGTTTGAAGATTCCATATGTATTTATTAGATCCATGATAACTTTTTCCATGCCTTTGTATATGACTAGTCCAACTTATGGGTCTGCAGTTCCCTGGGTCTGTTGATGGTCCACCTTTATGTAGAGAGATGACTGCTGCAATCCTTTATTCCCTAGGGACAAAACCTGTCTGAAGGCTGTGGCTGAACAGACATTCTAATTGGCCTGAGGGGTCATTTTTCATACTATATAGGTGGCATACCTGGATATTATCAGGGCTCATTGCTGTATTGTTTTAACTATGAAGAGCTCACTGAGGACCCATTCTTTAGTAACAGTGGGGGGATAAGTTGTAGAGGATATTTCTTGGGGAGTAACTAGTCATCTTCGAGTCATATGGACTCTGTCTTTTGCTTGTACCTTTTTGCTGTTGTGTAATACGTTTGAGTAAAGTTACTGTTGTCTACTCTTTTATCTTGGACTTAATTAACTACTTTAGCCAATTAAATGTTTCTGTCAAGGCTTTTCTCGGTGCACTACAAGGTTGAAAGGTAGGGCTTCAATTATAACTGAAATGTCATGACATCACAAGAAATTAATGGCATTTATTGCATGCATATTGATATAAACTAGACAGTCTAGTTTCAAATTGGAACTAGCCAGTACAACTTTATACATACATAAATAAGTAAACAGACACACATTCCATGTGAAACTGTAGTTTCATTTATTTTACAAAATAAACAAGCAAGTACACACTCTGGTTCCATGTGAAGTCATAGTTTTATTTATTTGACTGTTTCATAACTATCATATGTATGTATAGATAGATAGACATTTTGATTTAATGTAATAGGTTTGCAGAGAAACAGTGTAAATTGCAAGTAAAAGCAAGTGTGATATTTTGTTGCAGAGAGACAATTTTGCTGATGAATCACGACAATGCAAGACATCTATAATGCACACTCAGTTTAAAGAACACTACTTGCACATAAAGCTAAAAAAATAAATAAATAAAAATGGAGAGACCCTTCTATACTTAACATAGCCACACTATTAAACAGCTTATTTATATTTATACATTTTACATATGTACATGCATACAAATATCTCAGACATGAGCAATAAAGCTGTTCTTACATACAAAGTGATAGTTATAATTTGACCTCATTTACATTTCTTATATCTTTTCAGCTGTCATCTTGCTTGAATTCCACTTATGCAGTTTGCTAAGCTGTTTGACATTCTTTCAGAAAGTAGTATACTTCTTTATTCTATTTTCAATGTTCTGTTTGTGTCTTGCACCATGGAGCTCAAGTTGTGACTGAAAAGGGTCTGCCAGCCACCCAGTTACATGGCTATCAAGCTGAAATTAATAAGTAAATAAACAAACAGCTGAATAAAGGAATAAGGGGAATACATTAAATGATTTCAAACAGTGTAATTCATGGTACCTTGGAGAGTACAGTATACATCTGTTTGTTGTTTTCATTACTTACTAAAATAAACAATTAAATGTTTGTTTTACAGGTACCTTGTTATGTATATAGTCAGTACTCTTTACAGGACATAAAACACAGTAGGGGTGTATTCAGAAAGGAAAAATAGCACAGTGTGTAAAGCTAAACTATACAGTGAAGTGAGCGTTGACAAGCAGGGCATATGCAATTCAGAGGTATCTGTAGCACAGTCATGAAAACTGGTGTGGTCAGTAGTATATACTAATGAGCATATTATGACATTCAAATGAGAAGGATTATAGCAATACATTCATCAATAAACTGATGTTTTTGTCTGCATATATATTCTATATGCAGCATACACATTTGTGAGATACTTGGTAATTATATATTAGGTTGATAAGTTCATAGGTATGTACTACTCATGCAGTTTAAAAGACCATTGATAAGCATAGCCAGCTAAGCCTGAGCACTGTTGAATGAGCTAAGCTCCATGGTCAAGAAGCACCATGTTATATACCCCAACGAGGATTTATGATTTCCATGCTATTCATTCAAAATATTACTGATTACAGATGATGTGTAGTATTGCTTGACATGCATAGGAAGTATATTCAGTAAGTACAGGGTTCCTTGGGATAGAAATCTGTTGTGTCAGCCATGTTCTATTTCTGTGCCTATAAAAGATTAAAGTTTTTGTTATGGTTGCATAGCTGTAAGAGATCAAGCAGGGTGGAATGGACCATGTACCCTACTGATGGACCGCACTCTGTCTGCTGAAGAATGGCATACAGAGCAAGAACTGCACATGTCAAAATGGCATTTGAATCCTTGATATAAGTATCACCATGAATAGTAGGCAACAGTAAGGAGTGTGGAAGGGTGTACAGCTCAGCAAACCATGTGGCCTCAGTGTAAATTTCATAATCAGGCCTTTAACACAAATTTTGCATGTTATATCTTAGGTACCACAATACATTACAGGTAATGTCAGCATGTTCCAGAAGGTGATATATAAGGCAGGTGTTTCCATTCACATGGAAGAGCACCAGCAAGGTACCAGGCAATCAAACATGCAGGAAGCTCCAGTCAACAAAAGGTGTTGTTGGCAGGTGCTATGTGTGTCTTACAGATAACACACAGGGTCTGCAAATAAGCAATAATGTTAGGCAAGTTAGAAGAGTTTATTTTTCAGCTATCTTTCATAAGCGTTGGACTTCTTCTTCCTAATTTCTTGATGCTCTCCCATGATGTCCTTGCCCACTGCACATGAGAAGTTGCCACTATGCTAAATGAGCATGGAGTCTAACTGAGTGTGGGGTATATGTTTGGGATACAAGCTTTATCACTCCACTGTTTTCTTCAATATAGCCGTCACCTTTGCTGGGTAAGCATGGTACCCTACTCATGGCAGAAAACTGTTCCTTCTTAAGTGCCAGTCTATGATGACACTGTGTGAGTGGGCTTCTGTGTTGTTTGGTAGTGTTGTAGGCATTGTACTACAGTACCTTCTGTGGCCCATGAGACTGGAGCCAGCCAGTAATTCTTCATCTCCTGATCAGTCATATGTTGCTGCAAATTTATCCTTAGACTATTCTTATTTTAACCATATAAATGCTCCACATAGGGCTGATAAACAACAGGCTATAAAAATCAATGTGCTGCATTACTGATGACATATATTTTGGAGTTTATCTCATAAGGTTTGCACTGCCTCCCCGTGGCTTTGTGCAGCCACCAGATAGCTTGCCAAGTGTAATGCTGCCTTCAAGGTATTTATTATCTGTTATTCTAATATGACCATTGATACTGTAAATGAATTTGTACTCACACTGGTACTGGTGCTGTGTCCAGTGCCACTGTCTTGAATTGAGCCCACTGTGAAAGCAATATAGTGTAAAATGTCCAATTATTCTTCACCTCACCCTTTTTGCTGATAGCTTCCGGCCTGAACTATACATATGTTGTCCAATTTTGAGTTGGGAGTACCTTGTTTGCCTTCTGTTTGTATATCCAGAAAGAACTTTAACTCTGTAATGGCAAATCAATGTCTACATGTAATTACTCTTGGCCACCTGCTGCTGAGATTTTCCTCCTAACTACCTCTCCCGACCAAATTCATATAAATATGGCAACAGTTATCCTGAAAACAAAATGCAGTGCAGTCTGAGAGCATGCCAACACACAAGTAAAATTATCATCTCTAAAACTTTAGATGACTAAGAGCAAGAATACTCTTGTTACTTGATAGGTTCACAGGTGGTGACTAGGCTACTGACCCAAAGGTCTTTACAAGCCTACCCATGTGTACCCAATACAAAACTAGAGAAACACAATATAAAAGATCTAGCCTAAACTCAAGATCTTAGTTAGAAATGACTACCCATATCTAGGAGGGTCATAAGGTGAACTCCCCGGCAAGGAATTTAAAGTTTCCCATCCAGTCATCCAGGCTATACTTAAACAGGGTCATAGAGTGGCTCTGTTTGATGTGAATTGGTAGCCTATTCCAGAGGAATGGCAACCTCTTAGAGACATAGCTGTCTGTCCAGCTGGTCCTAATTATGTTGTAGGCCAGGTTACGCTCTCTGGAGCAGACCCTTATCCCATCTGACTTGTAGGCCAGGTTACGCTCTCTGGAGCAGACCCTTATCCCATCTGACTTGTAGGCCAGGTTACGCTCTCTGGAGGAGACACTTATCCCATCTGACTTGTAGGCCAGGTTACGCTCTCTGGAGCAGACACTTATCCCATTTGACTTGTAGGCCAGGTTAAGCTCTCTAGAGCAGACCCTTATCCCATCTGACTTGTAGGCCAGGTTAAGCTCTCTAGAGCAGACTCTTATCCCATTTGACTTGTAGGCCAGGTTAAGCTCTATAGAGCAGACCCTTATCCCATTTGACTTGTAGGCCAGGTTACTCTCTCTGGAGCAGAGCCTTATCCCATCTGACTTATAGGCCAGGTTAAGCTCTCTGGAGCAGACCCTTATCCCATCTGACTTGTAGGCCAGGTTACTCTCTCTGGAGCAGACCCTTATCCCATCTGACTTGTAGGCCAGGTTACTCTCCCTGGAGCAGACCCTCATCCCATCTGACTTGTAGGCCAGGTTACACTCTCTAGAGCAGACCCTTATCCCATCTGACTTGTAGGCCAGGTTAAGCTCTCTAGAGCAGACCCTTGTCCCATCTGACTTGTAGGCCAGGTTACGCTCCCTGGAGCAGACCCTTATCCCATCTGACTTGTAGGCCAGGTTAAGCTCTCTAGAGCAGACCCTTATCCCATCTGACTTGTAGGCCAGGTTACGCTTTCTGGAGAAGACCCTTATCCCATCTGACTTGTAGGCCAGGTTACGCTCTCTGGAGCAGACCCTTATCCCATCTGACTTGTAGGCCAGGTTACTCTCCCTGGAGCAGACCCTCATCCCATCTGACTTGTAGGCCAGGTTACACTCTCTAGAGCAGACCCTTATCCCATCTGACTTGTAGGCCAGGTTAAGCTCTCTAGAGCAGACCCTTATCCCATCTGACTTGTAGGCCAGGTTACGCTCTCTGGAGCAGACCCTTATCCCAT